>NW_026690714.1:230261-291517 GCF_015227805.2 Hirundo rustica | reverse complement strand
GATTAAAGTGTTATTTAAACTTATGAAAGATTGGGCAACCCTCTGAAGCTGAAAGCATGAAGCCAGTCAAGGGAGACACATTGGAATGACCAGAGAACAGCTGCAGGAGGAAATCTGGGAGCAACAGGAACGACATGGATCCAGCGGCTCTACATGAACACATGTCCTTAGGCATGGCTATTCAAACAGCTGAAGAAAGAAGGTCATGAACTATTAGACTGAATGTTGGTGGCAAGGTAGATGAGAAGATAAGTATTTCTTCTCCTGCCCTCTGCAGAAGAGTCCAGTAGATCCAGGAAATTCCTGTTCCTGGTGGGAAAACTTTGCCACTTTTTGAAAGTACTCAAATGACCTGGATAATAAAAATGTGCTTGTATACTATGAAATTAAAAGTAATTAAAACCTGTGCCCCTTTCCAGGCAGACATCAGTTGTCTGCCCATGAACAGGCAGTTCCTCTTGTGCCCTGAGGTGCCGAGCTGGGATTGGCATCTCTCAGAGAGGAGCTGAGGGAGAGCAGAGCATCTTGCAAGCTGCAGGTCCCTGACAGCCCTGGAGGGCTCCTGTCCCATAAACATCTGCTCTGCTCCAGTCTGGAACAGGGACCAGCATCGTGCCGGGATCATCAGAGAACTGAGGTGTGTGCTGGAATTCAATCCCCTCCCCATCCCGCAGCAGCCCTGCATTTCCCTCCTCCAGCCTTGGTCTCCAGCACAGCCATGGAGGCTCTTTGGGCTCTGGACTTTTCCTGCAGTCACCAAGGGCAGCTGAGCTCTGCCTTTGGCACAGTCAGCCCTGCCCAGCCCAGGCAATGCCCAGCAATTCCTTGTGTGTGCCTGGCCTTGCTGTCAGCCCCAACAGCGGCTGCGTGGCCCCTTTGTGCCGCGCTGGCCCAGCCATGGTGCCACAGCCCCTGTGCAGGCCCAGGGCAGGACAGGAGCATTGCGGGTGGGAACGGCCCCTGTGCCGTGGTGCCCACAGCAGCCTTGGGGCTCTGTGCCCCATGGCCTCCCTGCTGGGCAGCCTCTGCCAGCTCCTGCACAGCCCGTGGCACCTGTGGGCCTGCACAGACAGCCCTGCCCCGGGCTCTGCCGGGCTCTGGGCCAGCAGAGAGGCCGGGCAGGGCTGGCCATGGCCGGGAACAGGCCCTGAGCCCTGCAGGAGGATGGAGCTGGGCCACAGCCAAACTGCCCCGCAAACCTGGGCTGAGCAGCCAGGGCTGGCAATGGCTGGGGACAGAGGCTGGCGCTGACAAATGTCCTGGGCCGTGTTCCTGCTCTGTCCATGCCACCAAGGGCACAGAGCAGCCTCCTCTCTGGGCCACTTGCCTGTTTTCAATGCCTTCCACAGGCGCTGGCCCTGCCCCACAAGGCCTGGGCTGAGTCCTGCCCCTGCACACTCACACAGGCTGAGATGGACACTGATGGTTTCTGTGCCAGGCTCTCTCAGCCCAGCCCAGCTCCCTCCAAGCTCTGCCAGCTGCCCTGAGCTCTCAGCAGCACCAAGGGCCTCTCCCCAGCACAGCCCAGCCGGCTCTGGCCCCACAGCTCTGCTCAGGGCAGGCTGCTCTGGGCAGGGGCCCCACGGCCTCAGCCCCTCGGAAGGGCACAGCAGCAGCTGCAGCTCAGACAGGACTCAGCCCCAGCCATGGGGAAGGTGCTGGGCCAAGGGAAAAGGAGGCTCCCTGTGTGCTCTGCTCCCCTCTCCCTGAGGTGCTGAGAGCTCTGCAGCCCCTGCTGCCATCCCATCTGCCCAGGCCAGCACAACAGCCCCGGCATTGGGGCCCTCAAGAGCTGCTCCTGCTCCAGGCCCAGGGCCCATCCCAAAGCTGGGGCAGCCAGAAAGCTGTGCCCATTTCTGTTCATTCCTGACATGATGAGAATGGATCCTCAGCCCCTTGGGGGTTGCTGATGAATTTTACTTTTCCAGAGCCCTCTTCTTTCTTGAGCCTTTCAGTTCAGGAATTCTGTGACAAAGGCTAATACACATTTGCTCAAAACATGCTAAAAATACAAGCCCATGGGATTAACTCAAATCTTCAGTTCTTCAATGGTTAATTAGACAGATTTCAGAAGTATAGTCAAAGTGAATATACTATATAGAAAACAATGCAGAGAGAAGGTTTTTCCCTGTTTTCTTTTCCTGTTTATAGATTGATATCAGCAATCCCCAGTTGATATTGATCCTGAGCACCTTCTAATGCAGTCTGAATATATATGAAAATCAAGACCTTTCATGGCTGACAACCAGTAACACTTTGTCCCCACCCCATCTCCACCATTTCCCTCATCCTACCCTTGGGACTCCTATGGATTAGGAATGGTGTGGCCAGCATGACCAGAGCAGTGATTCTTCCCCTGTACTGAGCACTGATGAGGCTGCACCTCAAGTGCTGTGTCCAGTTCTGGACTCCCCAATTTAGGAAGAATATTGAGGGGCTGGAGTGTGTCCAGAAGAGGGCAACAAGGCTGGTGAGGGGTCTGGAGCACAAGTTCTGTAAGGAGTGGCTGAGGGAGCTGGAATTGTTTATCCTGGAGAAGAGGAGGCTCAGGGGAGACCTCATCACTCTCTACAACTCCGTGACAGGAGGGTGCAGCTGGCGAGGATTGGGCTCCTCTCCCAGGGAACAGTGACAGGACAAGAGGACACAGCCTTAAGCTGTTCCAGAGATTGTTTATGCTGCACCTGTGGAAATATTCTTGCCCAAAAGAGTGATTGGGCATTGGAATGGGCTGCCCCAGGAGGTGGGTCAGTCATCATCCCTGGAGGTGTCTAAGGAGAGACTGGATGTGGCACTGAATGCCATGGTCTGGGTGACAAGGTGGTGTTGGGTCACAGGTTGGACTTGATGCTCTCCAAGGTCTTTTCCAGCCTGGTTGATTCTCTGATGATGGTGATACTGCAGGGCCCTGGGGAAGCAAGGAGCCATTGTGACACTGCGAGGCCTGGTGACACTAAGAGGACCAGAGTGACACTGTGTACGACATGGCACCATAGAGCCAAGGGGCCATTGTGACTCTGTGGGGCTAAATGCAAGCAAGGAACCCATGGTGACAGTCTGGGTCCTGGTGGAACCACAGAGGCCACTGTGACACTGTGGAACCACGAAGATTATTGCTGCGCTGCCAGACCTCATGGAACAAAGGATCCATTGTGAAGCTCCAGGGTCTTGGGAGCCCAAGGCACCATTGTGACACTGTGGGGCCCAAGGATCCAAGGGACTTTGTGACACCAAGGGGTCCCATGGAACCAAAGGCACACTACGACACTGGGAGGCCTCATGAAATCATGGACACCATAGTGACAGTCTAGGGACACAAGGAACCGTGGTGACAGTGAGTTGATCTGCTGGAGGCTAGGAGGGCTGTGCACAGGGCCCTGGACAGGCTGGATCCAGGAAGTCAAATCCAACAATATGAGGTTTAACACGTCCAGGTACTGAGTCCTGCACTTTGGTCACAACAACTCCTGAAGCAGTGCAGGCTGGTGACAGATTGGCTAGACAGCAGCCAGGAGAAATGGACCTATAAGGACTGATGGAGAGCAGGCTGGACATGAGCCAGCAGTGTGCCCAGATGGCCAAGAAGGCCAATGGCTCCTGGCCTGGATCAGGAACAGTGTGGCCAGCAGGAGCAGGGCAGTGATTCTTCTCCTGTGCTCAGCACTGGTTGGGCAGCACCAAGAGTGCTGTGTCCAGTTCTGGGCCCCCCAATTTAGGAAGGACATGGAGGGGCTGGAGCGTGTCCAGAGAAGGGCAACAAGGCTGGTGAGGGGTCTGGAACACAAGTCCTGTGAGGGGTGGCTGAGGGAGCTGGGATTGTTTATTCTGGAGAAGAGGAGGCTCAGAGGAGACAAGGCAGTGTCAGGGCACAGGTTGGACTTGATGATGTCCAAGGTCTTTTCCAACCGTGCTGATTCTGTGATTCTCTGAAACCACCCTTGCAGCAGTTGCAGGATGAGCCCTGGGCCTCCTCTTCAGAAGCTCCAGCAGCCCAGGTCCCTCAGCTTCTCCTCACAGCCCCAAAGCCCATCCTGTCAGTCCTGCAGAGCCTCTGCAGCTCCTCCTCCTTGCCCAGAACAGGGAGCTCCACAGCCAGACACAGCAGCCCAGATGTGCCCCACTGGCCTGTGGTGCCTCTGGCAAGGGAGCAGCACGAGGCACTGCAGGGGCCTGCAGACAATTCCTGATGCACTTGGAGGATGATCCTGCTCCCCAGGGGATGTTCCCATGGTGCCAGGAACTCAGAAACTGAAATGGGGAGTGGGGCCAGAGGGCCAGAGAGGAAACGGCAACCAGGGATGGGCTGTTTGCAGGGGAGGGAAAAGAGGTAGGCAATAGGAAGAAATTTGTAGCAAGAAGGGGAAACAAAGCCCAGGTGAAGCAAAGGAAATGCTCACGGCAGTTTGGAGGTGGCTGCAGGCCAGCCGTGGCTCTGAGCAACAACATCTGCAGTGGCACAGGAAACTCACAGACCATGGGGACAAACTTTCTGGCTGACTTCAGAGACCACCACAAACCTGAGTGGTTTTCCTGCTGTCCCCCAGCCCTTCCTGGCCCCAGGGGCTGATGATGGCATTTGTGCTCACTCAGGTTCATCTCCCCACACCAACACCATGGGGGTGCTCACGCCTGCTCTGGGCAGTGCAAACAGGGGCTCCTGAGCCAGTGCTGCCGTGTCTGTGCCTGCAAGGATGCGGCACCTGTGTGAGCTGGGGGAGAGGCCAGGGCTGCAGAGGGGGGATGTTGTTGGCAGGTGCATGAGGACACTCTGGGACGCTGCCCTGGGGTGTCCAGCGCAGTGGGGATGGATCAGCCCCTGCTCTGCTGCTCCTTCCCGTCTCCCCCAGGCACCTTGCAGAGCCCCAGCCATGCTGTTTGCCCCCAGCCTGCCCACGGCCACCCTGGGGCTGCTCACGGGGCTTTTCTCTGCTGAGCATTGGCCTGGGCGTGTTCTGGAGAGAGCCTGGGCAAGGAGCCTGGAGCCCCCAGGCCCTGCCCTGAGGCGTCAGCGCTGCCCCAGCAGTGCCCATGGCCTGTCCCTGCTGCAGCCCCGGCACTGCCACCCCCAGCACTGTGCCCAGCCCCGAGAGCACTCAGGCCCTACAGCAACACCAGGGCCAGGAGGGCAGCGGGGCAGGGGCATGGGAGCAGCACTGGCAACACCAAGTGCTGCTGCTCCTGGGCACAGCTGCTGTGCCAGCACTGATCTGCCGCCAGCTCTGCACACAGACATTGCTGCTGCAGCTGCAGAGAAGGGAACAAAAGGGGGATCTCTGCAGAAAACCTGAGTTCCTGTAAAGCCACTAAGAGTGCAGCCTATCATTGACAGTCAGTGGCCAAAGGTGAAAAAAACCAAAATGAGAAATTGTACAAACAATGACATTTCTTTGTGGAGAATATTTAAAAAATAAAACAAAGTAAAAGAACTTCCAAAATGAAATCAACAAGAAGTATCAAGGATAACTTTTATTACCAGTGATTTGCAGAAATTTGCCAGCAGTTTAATGTTCCAGAAAACATCCAATCATCAGTCTCCACACCGCAGCCTTGAGCTCCTGGTTCCTCAGGCTGTAGATGAGGGGGTTCAGAGCTGGAGGCACCACTGAGTACAGAACTGACAGGGCCAGATCCAGGGATGGAGAGGAGATGGAGGGGGGCTTCAGGTAGGCAAACACTGCAGTGCTGAGGAACAGGGAGAGCACTGCCAAATGAGGGAGGCAGGTGGAAAAGGCTTTGTGCCGTCCCTGCTCAGAGGGGATCCTCAGCACAGCCCTGAAGATCTGCACATAGGAGAAAACAATGAACACAAAACAGCCAAGTCCTATACAGGAACTTACAGCAAGAAGTCCCACTTCCCCAAGGTGGGATTTTGAGCAGGAGAGCTTGAGGATCTGTGGGACTTCACAGAAGAATTGGCCCAGGGCATTGCCATGGCACAGGGGTAGGGAAAATGTATTGGCCGTGTGCATGAGAGCATTGAGAAAGGCACTGGCCCAGGCAGCTGCTGCCATGTGGGCACAAGCTCTGCTGCTCAGGAGGGTCCCATAGTGCAGGGGTTTGCAGATGGACACATAGCGGTCATAGCACATGATGGTCAGGAGATAAAACTCAGCTCCAAGGAAGAAGAAAATCAGAAAAACCTGTGCAGCACATCCGGTGTAGGAGATGTGCCTGGTGTCCCAGAGGGAATTGTGCATGGCTTTGGGGACAGTGGTGCAGATGGAGCCCAGGTCAGTGAGGGCCAGGTTGAGCAGGAAGAAGAACATGGGCGTGTGCAGGAGGTGGCCACAGGCTATGGCGCTGATGATGAGGCCGTTGGCCAGGAGGGCAGCCAGGGAGATGCCCAGGAAGAGGCAGAAGTGCAGGAGCTGCAGCTGCCGCGTGTCTGCCAATGCCAGCAGGAGGAAGTGGCTGATGGAGCTGCTGTTGAACATTTCTTCACTCTGGCCATGGAGTCCTGTTGAAGGAGGACACAGTGACAAGTCAGGGCAGACACTGCTGAGTAATGTCCAAGCCCTTTCTCTCAGCTCTGCCCCTGCTGCTCTGTGCCACCCAATTTTCCTTTCATCTGGCACAAAGCCTTTCCTTCAGCCCTGTGCCTGGAGCTCTGCCGGGATCAATCCCTGTTGCTGTGACGTGCAGGGGCTCTGCCCATGGACACCGAGGGGTCAGCTCTGCTCTGCAGCACTGGGGTTATGGGAACAGAGACACCCCATTGCTGTGCTCAGCCTGCACAGGAGTCCAGGGGCTGGGTCTGAACCTGCAATTCCCAGACAGCCCGTCAGCAAAGCCAGGAGCACCTGGGCAAGGCAAGGAGAGAGAAATCTGGGCTCTGAAGAAAAGCCTTTCCCTGACCAGCCCTGCACAGCCCCTCTCAGGCAGCAGCAGTGCAGGACAGCTCCCTCAGGCCCTGTCCAGCAGGGAATGGGCACATGGTAGAAGAGATGCCCTTCATCTCTGGGTCTGCTCTGCCAGCCCAGGAGGGGACTGAGGGCCCCGAGTCCCCGGGCTGAGGGCTGTGCTGGCTGCAAGGGGACACAAGAGCTGTGCTGCTCAGGGCAGTGTGTGCCCTGCAGGGCAGGGCCAGCAGGTGCCACATCTCCCCTGCAGCAGGGCTTCCCTCAGCGCTGCCTCCCTCCCTCCCTGCCCACGGCTCTGCTGCTGGAGCTGTCCCAGCCCGAGCTGTTCCTGTGGCCCCGGGCTCCTTCCCTGCCAGTGCTGCCAGAGCCCAGCCCAGCCCCTGGGCCAGCTCTGCCCTGCAGCTGCTCGGGGCTGCAGGGATTAAAGAACAGCTCCCCCAGGCCTGGGCACCATGGAAAGGGGATGCTGCATGGATCTGGAGGCTGGGGAGCTGGAGGCACTTGCTGAGGTTCCCAGGAAAACTCAGTGGGATGGTTTAAGAGCCTCAGCCCCTGCTCTGCCCTGCACAGCTGAGTTTCCATTGCCACGGGAGGACAAGCTGAACTAGGGAAAAGTGGGAGCACAGAGTCAGGAAAGCAGAGACTCAAGCAGGAAACCTCTGCCCTGAATGAGCTCATGAAAAGTCCCCTTGGGAATGACCTGGGCATGAGCTGGAGCTGTCAGCAGCCCTGGCCCACACAGCACCCTCTCCACAGCAGCAGGACCTGCCCTGGCAGGAGTCACTCCTTGCACCCACAGCTCCCCTCCACGATCCATGGGGAGCTCCCAGGCAGGCTGAGAGCTGCCCCTGGCAGGTGGCAGATCCTCTGGCCTGGCCAGGAGCCCTCAGGGCTGCAGGAGCTGCTCTGCAGGACAGCCCTGGGCACCCCTGGCTGCAGCCCCAGCTTCAGCCCCTGCAGCCGTCCCTGGCAGCAGGAGCCATCCTGCCCTGTCCCTCTGATGGTGCCCAGTGCAGCCCTGCTCTGGAGCACATCCTCCCCCAAACCAGGAACAGCAGCAGAGCCATCCTTACAGTCATCTCAGTCCTGTCAGGGGTCAGCTTTAGGAGATCCCTGCAGCCAGGGACTGACTGTGTCAAAAGTTGTGAAGATTTCGCCACGAATAATCTCAGAATTGTCCTCCCAGCTGCTTTAAGCTTCTGTCTGCTTCACTGCTCTCAGGTACCTGCAGGCAGTGCCCTCAGCCCTGCTGGGCTGGGAAAGGAGCTGCTCCTCAGATGTGTCTTTTTCAAGCTCTTCTTGGTTGCCAGGAGCTTCCTCTGTGCCAGGAGCCCAGCCCAGCTCAGCAGCACAGACACAGCACAAAGACTTTAATGACCCTCTTGGGACTTTGGTGCTGTTTACACCAGACTCAGTCCCTCAGAGTGTGCTCAAAAAACTTCTCAAGAACTCACAGTCAGATTCAAAGTCCGAAGTTTCTTTAACTTTTAATGGGTCCCACTGAGGGACACAACTGATAGGAAAGTGTCCCCAGGTTCTAGTTAAGCAGAACACTGCAAGCACTGTGGACTGGTGAGGACAAACAAGGAAAAGGTGTCTCTGATGCTGAGCAAACCTGGATGTGTTTCAGGAATGCAAATGTCCAAGCCCTCAGCCCCAGCCCCTGGCAAGGCAGATCCTGTCCCTCCCTCCTTGCTCAGGGCTCTTCCCGGGGCACTGGGATGTGGGGATGTGCAATGCCAAGGGCAGGACCATGGGGTGGCCCCTGCCAGGCTGCTGAGCAGGGACAAGGAGGCAATGAGGCCCCAGGGCTGCAAGGGTCACTTGTCCCCTCCTGGCCTCAGGCCCAGGGCCAGCAGCCATGGCCAAAGTGCTGCAGGAGTTGGCTCTGTCAGGGCCTTTCAGCTGCTGCCCATCCCTGTGCCCTCTCCAGCCCAGGCTGTCCTACGGTGTCCATGCCCTGTGCCTCCGTCCCTGCAGGCTGTCTTCATCCCCTGGCTGCCCCACCTCACTGGCCCCTTCCTCTGCTGACAGCTCTGCATCCTGCCTGCCTCTGCCTGGGCACACAGAGCCTTGGGCTGCTCCAGGCTCCTACTGGGGGATGTGTTGTACCACAGCCCTGCCCTGGGAGGGAAATTCCCTTCTCCTGGTGTCCAGTCTGGACTTCCCCAGCTGCTCTTGGAATTAATTCTTTCTTTCTCTGGCTGTTTTCCACTATGTGAAAAGGATCCACCATCTCTGAAAACGCTCTTTAAACACTCTCATGGCTCTCCTCCACTGTCCTCAGTCTCCACCCCACTGAGCACAGAGCTTCTTTGCCCGTATGTAATGGTCATGTACCCAAGGCCTCAAAACTGCACCTTGGGACATCCCTGGGCCCTCTCCAAGGTGTTTGCAATTGAAAACATTCTGCTCATAGTCCAGGAAAATCAGCAGAGGACAGGGCTAGCACAACCTGTGTGTCCTGGCTGGTTTTGTCTGGGAGCAATCCTTGGCTATATGGAATTTGGGGGGCCAAATTCCAATTTTGGCCATAGCCCCTTAATGAGAAGGCTGGTTCTTTTCCATAGGAAGAAACAGAGCCCCAGAGTTTCCTGGCACCTGCAAGGTGACCACCAGAGGCCAAGGCCAGCCAGAGCTGGCCGGCTGTTTTCTGGGAGATAGCCTTGCACACAATAAATTTTTTAGGGAGAGTACCAATCTTGGCAATGGGCATCTGAAAAGATGGACGAGTCTTTTCCATAGCAAGGAAAACACAGAGCCCCAGTGCTCCAGGAGCTGATGAGAGGCAGCCCTTGACATTCCATGATCAGCCAGACCTGTCAGGTGGCCCTTGGGATGCCAAGCCAGCTAGACCTGTTCCATGTTCCCTCACTTCCATGTGGCCCCACAGTGTGCCAATGGTCCCTTGCTTCCATGAGGTCCTAAAGTGTCATCATGTCCCCTTGGTTACAGGAGGCCCTGAAGGGTCTGAATGGTCTGCATGGTACCATAAGGCCCCACAGAGTCATAATGGTCTCTTGGGTCCACTGTGTCACCACGGCCCCTTGGTTTCATGGGGTCCAGTGGTGCCACAATGACCCCTTGGTTTCATGAAGTCCCCACAGTGCCACAGTGATCTCCATAGGAAGGAAGGAACCGAGCCCCAGTGTAGTAGGGGCAGGTCACCACAGGCCAAGGACAGCCAGATTTAGCCTGGGAGCAACCCTTGGATATACAAAATTTTAGAGGTGGAATCCCAGTTTCAGATATGGACACCCAGAGGAAAAGGATGATTCTTTTCCATAGGAAGGGAAGCACGGAACACCGGTGTTTCAGGGCCAGATGAAAGGGAGCCATCAGAGGCCTAGGCCAGCCAGACCTCTCTGTCCTAGTATCTTTTGACTAAAAGCAACACTTGGATATATAGGGAATTTTGAGGGTGGAATCCAAATTTCAGCTGCTTCTGTGTAGATAAGGATGGTTCTTTCCCTTTGGAAGGAAAGCACTGAGCCCCAGTGTTTTGAAACCAGGTGAGAGGCAGCCCCCAAGAGGCCAAGGGCAGCCAGACCTCCAGACCTGTCTGTCCTGGCACCTTTCACTTGGGAGCAATCCTTGGATGTATGGAGTTTTGGAGATGGAATCCCAATTTCGGCCATGGGCGCCTTGTCAAGATGGATGTTTTTTTCCCATAGGAAAGAAAAGCACCAAGTCCAAGTGAATTGGAAGAAGAGAGGTAGCACCCTTAGGCCAAGCCAGCCAGACCTGTCTCTCCTGGCACCTTTCATCTAGGGGCTATCCTTGGACTCAGGGCATTTTGGAGGTGGAATCACAATTTTGGTCATGGGCGCCTGCATAGGAAGAAGAGTTCTCTTCATTAGGAACAAAAGCACAGAGCCCCAGTGTTTCAAAGGCACATGAGTGCCAGCCCACAGGAAGCCAAGGCCAGCCAGACTTGTCAGTCCTGGCAGCTTTTGTTCTGGGAGCTGTCCTTGGATATAGGGAATTGTGGAGGCAGATTCCCAATTTTGGCCATGGGTGCCTGGTTGAGATGGATGGGTTTTCCCATAAGAAAGAAAAGCACATGGTCCCAGTGTCTCAAAGGCAGATGAGAGGTGGGCCCGGGTGGCCAGGGCAGCCAGATCTGTCTCTCCTGGCAGATTTCACCTGGGAACAATCTTTGCATCAAAGAAAATTTGGAGGAGAAATCCCAGTTTTGGCCACAGGCCCCTGGCGGAGAAGGACAGTTCCCCCCTATAGGAAGGAAAGCCCAGAGCCCCAGTGCTCCAGGGACAGATGAGAAGCAGCCTTCGACATGCAAAGGTCAGCCAGACCTGTCAGGTGGTCCCCAGGAGGCCCAGCCAGACCTGTTCCATGTTCCCTTGGTTTCCTGGGACCCCACAGTGTCACAATGGTCTCCTTGGTTCCATGAGACCCTGGAGTGTCACAATGTTCCCTTTTTGCTTCTGTAGTGTCACAATGGCCCCTCAGCTCCATCTGCCCTTGCTGTGTCACAGTGGCTCCTCCATGACACTAGAGGCTCCACCAGGTCACCACGGACCCTTGGTTCCTTGGGGCCCCTGAGTTTCACAATGATCTCCTTGATTCCATGAGGCACCACAGTGTCACAATGGCCCCTTGGTCCCATGAGGTTCCGTAGTGTCACCATGGAGTCCTTGGACCCGCATTGTCACAACTGACCCATGGTTCCATGAGGTTCTGTAGTGTCACTGTGGTCGCTGTCAGAGGCTGGATGAGATCAATGTCCCGGGACACCTTGGTATGTTTGGAATGCCCGTGTGGGGTCAGGGCTGGGTCAGGCCTTGGTTTGTGGTGGGACAGAGCCCTCGCCCCCTAGTCCCAGCCCTGCAAAGCTGTCAATCACACAGCAGGAGCTGCACTAACCCAGCACTGAATGGCCAAGCTGTCAATCACACAGCAGATGTTGCTAACACACTTCTGATTGGCCAGGCTGCCAGTCAATCACACAATGGGTGGTGCTAACACAGCTCTGATTGGCCAGGCTGTCAGTCAATCACACAGAAGATGGTGCTAATGCACCTCTGATTGGCCAAACTGTCAGTCAATCACACAACAGGCAGTGCTAACCCTCCTTGGCTCAGCTGTCAATCACACACACAACAGCTGCTGCCAACCCTGACTCTGATTGGGCAACCGGCAGAAGTCCCACCCAGGGGGCGGGCCCATGAAGGCCCAGGGGTTAAAAGCTGGAGGTTGAGGTCAGCCCATGATCTGGATCCTGCCTTTTCTTGGGGTTTTTCTGTGAGAAACACTGGAACCCGAGCAGCTGGTACCTATATGTGTGTGTTCCTAGAGATCTTCTTTCTCTTGTTCTCTACTTCTTCTTCTACATTCCTGGAATATTTTTGGGTAACTTAACATCTTAAGGGTTCAAGGTTTTTAGAATAAATTGTCTAAGTTAATGAAGTTAATGCTATGATAAGAGTTTTATGCAGAATTTTATGTTGGATTAAACCTTTTGACAATGTTCCTTTGTTGTCTGTATTTTGCCAGTAAAATCTTGTGTCGTTGTTATAAATAAGTTCTATTCAAATAATCTATGTTTTAGTTACTTAATTGTTAAGTAATTTCATTAAGATTGTTAATGCTAGTTCTGTATAAAGAATTTGCCTTATTCCTGTTTTAATATTGATTTATCACCTTATTTACTTGTTTGTTAATTAAGAATTCACCTTATTACCTGTATCTCTGCTCCCATTCGCCAGATAGTGTCTGAATATGCAAATAAAAAGAACACTGGAATTCTGGGAACAACTCAAGAACAAGAGACTCTAAAAAGCAGAGAACCAAAGTAAAATCCAGGACTGAAGTCGCACTTTAGACTAGTGCAAAAGGTACGGGGGTCCGCCGAAGCAGCTTTATTTAGTCGCTGTGACCGGAGGAGGAGTCCCCCATCGCTGGATGACCCCTGATCAGCGAAGCGAAACGGAGTCCCCGGCAAGGGGAAAAAGCCCACGAGGGGTGTGGGAGTCCTCAGCTTTGCTGTGGAGGGAAGCTGTGTGTACCTCCTCCTCCGCGTTGCCAAGGGAGCAAGCAAGCTCTCCCCCAGAGCCAAGCTAGATAATAAAGAAACATACAAAGAGCAAGTCTCTGACTCTCTCTCTTTTTTTCCAGAACAGATTCTACTTTGGCTCCCAGCTTTTCAGAGTCTCTTGTTCTTGAGTCGTTCCCAGAATTCCAGTGTTCTTTTTATTTGCATGTTCAGACACTATCCAACGAATGGGAGCAGAGATACAGGTAATAACGTGAATTCTTAATTAACAAACAAGTAAATAAGGTGATAAATCAATATTAAAACAGGAATAAGGCAAATTCTTTAAACAGAACTAGCATTAAAAATCTTAATGAAATTACTTAACAATTAAGTAACTAAAACATAGATTATTTGAATAGAACTTATTTATAACATCGCTGTGCCAGGCTCCTGCACAGTCCCCGCTCTCAGTTCCTCGGCACCCTGGGCTCTCCTCTGGGGCTCGGAGAACACCCAGCAATGGAACCTTGCCATGGAAAGGAACCATTTTGGTGCTCTCTAGCAAGGCCAAAATTGAAACTTTGTTCCTTTTGCCAATGTGCAAAGAGCCCCCAGGGCATTTTCTGCACAGAGTTCCAGCCTCCAGCACTTGCTAAAGGCTCTCTCTGCAAATGTCACGCTGCCAGGACCCTGTCCTTGCTGTCACCTGCTGTGGCTGGGCATGGACAGAGCTCCTGCACTTGCATTTCCAGCTGCTGTGCAACCAAAGCTGAGGGAGCTGGAGCTGACTGAAAGCAACAACTGGAATATGAGCCTCTCTCGAGGGGGAAATCTCCCCCTCCTGTGCCAGCCTGTGGCAATGCTGCCATTCTCTGCTGCTGCTGGGGCACTCAGGGGTCTGGCTGAGCAGGAAAGGTGACCCTGAGCCAGGAGCTTTCCTTGGCTGCAGCAAAGCCTTGGCACGCAAAGACCTTCCTGGTGCTGTGCCCTGGGTCAGGAGGGATTGTGCCACCAGGGCTGAGCCTAAATTTCTTCTCCCAGGCAGCTTTAGGGCACAGAACATGCAGAAGGCAGAGCTGCCTCTCTGCTTTCCACAGTCCTCCAGAAGGATCCTGTGTGTGAAGCAGCCTGGGAACAAGGTTTATGTGTCAGGGGAGGGGAATTCAGAGCCCTTATCTCCCCTGTGGGCTGAGGGTCTGCATTTCCAATGGCCCTGCAGCTGCCAAAGGAGCCTTTTTCACTCAACAGAGAAAAGTTCTGCTGAAAGCCTGACCCAAACCTGCTTTTCCTGCAAATGTGCCCAATAAGTCCTCATTTTTTGCAGCCCCAGGTCTTGCATGCATGCAGGTGTGAGAACCGATGGACGGAACAGCTCTGCTATGGGGAAGTTCTCTTTTTCTTGTTTGTTTGTCTTTTTGTTTTTGTTGTGGTTTTTCTTTTTGTTGTTGTTTGGTTTGGTTTATATTCCTGTTCTTTTGTTTTGATTGGTTTTGTTGATTTTGGGGAGAGATTTTTTTTTTTTTGGCTTTGTTGGGTTTTGGGTTTTTTTCCTGTTTTGTTTTTTGTTTTGGCTCTTTTTTTACATGGTGGGAATTTTTGGTTTGTATGTTTTTTTTTTTTTTTTTTTTTTTTTTTTTTTTAATTAACTCCCCCTGGCACCTCTGGGCAGCTCTGGGCAGAGTTCTGTACCTCTATCTGACACTTGCCTGTGTCACTGTGGAGGTGGCCAGGGGGACCTTCCCCAAGCTGTGTGCACAGCAATGCACATCAGCCCAGGCCGGGGGTGCTCAGTGCCCGGTCAGTTTTGCTGTCTGGCTGTGGCTCTGGACGCTTCCCTTGGAGCGTCTCCAGGCAGGGAACGTTGGAGCTGTCACCACCGTGGTGTCACAGAGAGGGGAACGCTGGGGCTGTCCCGCTCCTGCCCCGGCCCCAAGAGCTCTGCCAGCACCTGGAGGAGACACAAAGGCTGAGCCCAAGGGTGAGAACTGCAGAAGGGGCTGAGCTGGGAGGGAGGCAGCAGGATCACGGAGTCCAGGCCCTGGCCCTGCACAGACAGCCCAACAGTGGCAGCCTGGGCATTCCCGGGAGCGGTGTCCAAAGGCTCCTGGAGCTGCGGCAGCCTCGCAGCTGTGACCATTCCCTGGGGAGCCTGGTGAGTGGTCAAGCCCACTGTAGTTGAAGAAGCTTTTGCTGGTCTCCAGCCCGCAGCTGGCCTGGCCCAGCCCCAGCCGTTCCCTGGGGTGCATTCCCTGCTGGCCCCGGGGCAGAAGTCTCAGCTGCCCCTGCTGCTGTCCCTGGGCAGGAGGCGCAGCCCCCGGGGAGCTCTGAGCTCCGTCTGCTGGGCTGCGGCCGAAGCGAGCCAGTGCCGGCAGAGCTCTGGGGAAAGGTCCCGGCCCTGGCTTGGGGCTGGGCCAGTGGCCCAGGGAGCAAATCAACTTGCAGCTGCTGCCCCAGAGCAGGGAAGAGCAGGAATTGCTGGCTGGGAGAGACTCTTGCCAAGGGCCTGCAGCACCAGGACACAGGCCATGGCTGGACACTGCTTGGGGCCAGGGTGAGATGGGATGTGGGGATGGACTTGTTCCCTGGGAGGGCGGTGGGGCCCTGGCACAGAGTGGGAGGAAAAGCTGCAGCTGCCCTGGAGTGCCTGGAAGTGTGCAAGGGCTGGTTGGACGGGACTTCCTGCCATGATGGGATGGGATGGGGCAGTGTAATGTGGGGTGTAAATACAGTGTGGGGGTGGTAGGAAAGTTGGGAGGGGTAGGGATTGCAATGTGGGGATGGGGTGGTTTGGGCTCTTGGAGTAGGGGAGTAGAGGGAGGGAAAGCAAGAAGCAGTTTTTAAAGGCTGCTGATTCTTTTACGAATTTTGGGGCCTGGAAGTGTCTTGTGGGAGGTTGCAGTGAAATTGGGAAGGCTAAGTTTAAGATGCTGTGCTATGCAGGGCTGAGGTAGAGTGGCAGTGATTTTGGGAGGGTAAGGGCACCTGCTCCCACGAAAGAAAGGAAGAAGGAAAGAAATGAGAGAGAGAGAAGGAAAGGAGGAAGGAAGGAAGGCAGGCAGGAAGGAAGGAAGGGTTTTAAATGAAGCTCTATATGTCTAATTTAATAAGCAACAAAGTTGAATTTAGCTGCAATGCAATTTTATTTAAGTAGCATTTTATAATCAAGCATATACAAAGATTTGGCAGTGATTAATTAAAGATAAGTACTGTACAGATAACGCATAAGCAAAACCGACTGGGGTACGGAGGGGGGGCTTCTCACCCTACCTCACGTATAAAACAAAATAATCCAACTTAAACTTCTATACTGTATGCTAATACATATTCATTAATATTTCCCGTAAATCTCCTATTTTCAATTCCTTAAATCTACGTCACTATACTACATAGTGCATGCTCCACTTGTTGTTGGGGGTCTTCTTGGCTTTTTGGTGGTCTTCTTCAGATGAAGGCTCATCATCTTCCTCTTGTCCTATGAATAACCTCACTGGCTGCGCATGCGCTCTAAGTTTTGTGTTATACATAACTAAGCATTATGTGCCAAAAAGTAAATTTTTCATGGGTCAAACCACCACCCAAACTCCCTACCTTGGAATACTCCCAACTTTGTCCATCTCAAGGCCAGTTCTATCTTAAGACATCCTGTATCCCATCACATCTGCAAAGGGCCCATCTCCCTACCTTGGAGTAGTCCCAGCTTTGGCCAATCCAGCTTTGAAACTCTTGCTTATCTCAAACTGCATCCTGTATCTTATTTTTCTCATGGAGCATCTGCCAAGGGGCCCATCTGCTTTGTAACACTAATCACATCCACTTTTTCCTTTACTACTTTATAACAAATATTTTTAAAACTATATATATGTATTTAAAATATTGATTTGATTACAACTAGCATGAATCAATTTCATTTATTACAATTTCCCCCATTTCTCTTTTTAATCATATTGATTCATCCTTTTTAATTAAAACTGAATTTCAATTTCTTCTATATTCCAAATAATCCAGGCTTTTACGTTCTCTTATTTCAACCTCTGTCCTGGTTTAGGGACAAATTTGGGAGAAAACCCCTGAATAGGATCCCTCTGGGAAGCAACCCCAAGTGGCCCCTCCCTCCAAGCAGTCCAGTAAAAAAACCTCTTTGGAGAAAAGTGGAAAAAACTATTTTACTAAACAAACGAAGTGCATACAAATATAAAGAATGAATAATATGAAACAATAAAACCTCTCCTTCTGGAGTGAGATGCCAAATTGAGAAAGTTCTTGCTGTGGGTGGAGCTCAGCTCTCTCTCAGTCTCTCCTCAGTCCCAGTCTCTCCGGCGCTGCTGGAAAACGCCAAGGTCCAGGCCCCGGTGGGCCGCAGGTGCAGCCCCCAGTGCTCCCCTGGGTTTTCAGTCTAGAGCAGGTTTAAACATTTCCAAGAAAAAAGAAAAAAAAAACAGTCCAGGGAACTTCTCTGCCCTAGCTAGCTGAAACTAACTAAAAGCAAAACAAACAAACAAACAAACAAACAAACAAACAAACCTCTGTCCTGCAGTCTCTCCAAGCCTCCGCTGAACACCCCGTCTGCAGAAGAATGTGGAGGAGTCAGGCAGTTTTCTCAAAACAAACTCCGCACTTCTCCTTGCTCTTAGAACCAGTCTTAAAGGCACAGGACTCAATATACAGCACAAACAGAACAGACAATTGGAGATACAAGCATCATAAAGTTACCCTAGGACACCCTGCCAGGGTAGAATTTTGGTGCACGAGGTGTCCCAGTGTGAGCCTGGGCTCCTGCCATGGCTCTGTGTGCCAGGAGCCGGCAGCGCTGGGTGCAGGGAGCCCAGGGAGGGCACAGAAATGCTGGGCTGAGAAATGCTGGGGGGACAGCGAGAGGGGCGTGTGCAGCCGGCCAGGGCACAGGAGCAGCACGCACAGGGGGCACAGCCTGCAGGACAGATGGCCAAGGGCTGGGCAGGGCTGGCAGGGCCACAGGCACCCAGGCCTTTGTCCCCTGGGCTCTGGCAGTGCCTCTGGAGGCCCCACAGAAGGAACTTTCCTTTCAGGGGCTGCACTTTGGTCCTCCCGGGCCCCTCCCTGAGGAGGCTGGCAGGAGCTGAAGTTTGATGACATTTGCCCTTGCTGCCCCTCCCATCCCACTGCCCCACAAACAGCCCCGAGGCACCCGTGAGGGACAGGCCCTGCTGTGCCAGGCCTGGGCTCAGGGCTTGGCCTTTCTGCTTCCTCCAGCCAAGCCAGGCCTTGCTCAGCCCTGCAGTTCCTGCTGCTGTGCCCCAAGCTCCCTCGGCCAGTGCTGGAAAGGGACTTGAGGTATCTCGATCCTCTCGTGTAGAGGAATTTTTAGAAGAACGAGGCCACAATCTTGTGATGGGAGGTTTGAACAATCCTTGCTATCAGGGTATGATATAAGGCCTTGTATTGTTCTTATGCTGCTTTTGCGCTGTGGGAATTATCAAGAAAGTAGCAAATATAACAGCTTATAGGTCTTTCTCATGGGTGCTTTCTCACGGATACTGGAAGTCATGTTACAACTTGCTGTCCTTTCTCATGGATGCTGAAGAGAAATGCTGATCACAAGACAGAACAAAAACTGACCATGCAGCCAAGAGACGTGGACCAATGGACAGTCATTTAGAGTGTCGGAACATAAGTTTTTAACCAATCAGCTACTGTTTATCAGTGCCTGCTTTAGCCTCTAATCACATAAATACTGGCTTTTTCGACATCACATTGATGTCCATTTGATACTCGGCTCCGTTTGATGCTCGCACAGGCCAAAGCATCGCATGGGTTTTTCCACCAAATGCGCATACGCTGCAGAAGCAGTTCCAGCTGACGGCCACTGAGGCTCGTGAGATTGTCGAGTCGTGCGACGACTGTCACGCCCTTGGTGCTCCATTGCTGGCAGGGGTTAACCCCAGGGGCCTTAAAGCCTTGGAGCTTTGGCAGACCGATGTCACCCAGGTCGCCGAGTTTGGCCGGCTCAAGTATGTGCATGTCATGGTGGACACGTTCTCATCTGTGATGTGGGCTTCTGCTCACACTGGAGAGAAAGCCCACGATGTCACTGCCCACTGGAGGCAGGCCTTTGCTGTTCTTGGCATACCTTCTGCTGTGAAAACCGACAGTGGTCCTGCTTATGCCTCACAGCAGGTACGGCAGTTCCTACAGTCATGGGGTGTGTCACATAACTTTGGCATCCCTCATTCTCCGACGGGACAGGCGATTGTAGAACGCAATCACAGTACACTCAAGCGTGTTCTTCAAAAACGAAAACGGGGAATGCAGGGTGAAACCCCGCACAGTCGGTTGGCAAAGGCTTTGTACACCATCAATCACCTTACGGTGCCACAGAACTCAAATAATCCTGTCATTTTGAACCATCATCTCTCGTTGCAGGCTTTGGACAGTGAGCAACAGCCTCGAGCGAAGGTACGGGTCCGAAATTTAGTCACCAAGCAATGGGAAGGACCCTATGACCTAATCGCCATGGGGCGAGGGTATGCATGTGTGTCCATGGACACTGGGACACACTGGCTACCTTCAAAGTGTATCCACCCTGACCTGCAGCCGCAGAGGCAGAATTCAGCTGACAGGCAAGGTGGAAGCCGTGATCAACTTGAAAGCCACCAAGTGGATGAATCCTTGAGTGGTCACTCTGATGATTCCTCCACAGACAGTGATTAAATTTGTATATATTCCCTTTGTAAATTTGTTCATTTTTTCTTTTTCTGTTTTTCTTTTTTTGGAAAGTTAAAAGGGTGAGATGTTACCCTGGTTTTTCTGAGTTTTTTAAAGCCTTTGATTGTTCATAAAATGGAGTCAGACCTTTTAGCTACTGTACAATATTAGAAGCAGTTTCTGCCTTTTCTCACACATGTAACATAAACAAATCCTTTGTATTTCATTCTCTGTCCTTTGTTTGCATATTTCTAACCTGAAAACAATTGTAACTGACAGTGTGTCTGGCTATTTTGCTGGGAGGTGATAACTATAGAAGCCAATCCACAGCCAGACCCACAAATGTATAAAAAGTAGGAAATAAACAGGCAGAGGGGCTCTCGGCCTTGGCGCAGCCTTGTGCTCTCGGAGAGGAACGCTCTGCCCTGCGAAATTTCTCGTCTCCGTGTGATTGCTTTGCGTATCCCGATCACAGGATTCATGGACACAGGCTGAGCTTCGGTTCTTACTTCCAGGCCTTTTTCTGGCCATGTCCATCTTCAGGTATCAGCCAGCTCCGCTGTTCCCTGAGGTGGGCAGGGCTGTGACGGCACAAAGGGGCCACGCGCTGGCGTGAGGCAGGGCTGTGATGTCACACAGCTGTCCTGGCCACAGCACTGTGACATCACGCCAAGCCTATATAAGCTGTGCCAGCACCAACGGCTGCCAGTGCAGCCACGATGGCACGTGCCGGAGCCATGAGTGACGGTGGTGTCCTACTAGCTGCACTTGTCCTGCTGCTGGCCGCCGTGGCTGCCTGCTGGGCCCTTGGCCACTGGCAACCACGGAAGCGGCAGACACGGACACCCAAGCGGAACAATGTTCCCAGAGTCTGGCCCAGAGGCTCACGGAGGAACCGAGGAGCCCCTGCGGCTCCCAGGCGCTCCAGACCTCGGGCCACCCATCGCAAGCGGCCATGTGCTCCCGTGAGCCCCCTGGACTTGTCCTGCTGCTGCCGCCCCTGCGTAGCAGCAGCCCAGGAGCTGCAGGAACTGATGCTGCTGCACTGGGCTCGCAAAGGGACATGTGTGCCGCTCTACACTGGCATGTGGCAGGCCTTGTGGAAAGAACTGGAGAAGCTGGTGAAGCCGGGCCACCTGCCCTGCTGTGGCTCCTTCAGCTCCTCCCAAAGCCTCCATCCCTCCAAGAGGCTGCTCCCAGCAACATTCTCCATCCCTGGGAGAGCCTTGACCCTTGCACGGATGGCACAGCAGCGCACACCCGCCATCCCTGCAGGAAGCTCAGGCTGTCAGAGACCCTCCATCCTGCCAGGAGCCTCTGCTATCTCTGACAGCCTCCATCCCTCGCAGAGGCTCAGCGAGACCCGTCTGCCTACAGAAGGTGCAGAGCCCGTGGACAGGTCTCCCAGCTCCCTTGGACTCACGGACTTCAACAGCATGGGCACAACCCTGACCCTCAACATGGCCAGGGAGAGCCCCGAAGTCCAAATGGGAGCCCAGCCTGATGCAGGGGAGCCTTCTCAGGAGCAGCTGGCGCAGCAGCAAGCGTCCGGGAGCCAGCAGCTGTCATTCCACAGCTCCCAGGACGCTGTGCTGGCTGTGCCAGCTGTGCCAGCAGGCAACAGCCTGAGCCCGGTGGTGGAGATGATCCTTGAGACACCAAGGAGGATCCTCCACCTCCAGGAAGCTGCCCCACAACAGCCCTGGGCTACCTCCAAGGCCTCTCGAGGAGCAGGTGAGATCTCCTCAGGAGCTGTCGTGAGGCTCCCCTGGGGCATCCCCAGGCCAGGCCAGGCCAGGCCAGGGCCCCGAGAGCAGCCTTGTCCCTGGCTGTTGCCAGTGGCTCTGATGCCGTGGCTTCAAAAAAACCCTCTCTGGTTGGCAGCTGCTCCTGGGACTCCCCTGTGCCAAGGCTCGGGCTGCAGTCCCAGCCGTCCTCGACAGCTGAGTGCAGCCCACGAGGCCGGGGACAGCGACGGTGCCACCCTGCCCCGCTGCCCTGCAGCTCCCGCAGCCGCCTCTGCGTGCTGCCTTGCCCCGGCTCTGCCTCTCGCCAGCCCCACGGCTGCAAGGCGGTGCCCGCTGCCCGGCATGCAGCAGCAAGCAGGTGAGAGCAACGTGGCCCGCGCTGGCCCGGCCCACTTCACTGGCGGGTTTCTTCTCTTGGGGGGGTTCCTGGTGCAAGGCTGATGCCTTGGTCCTGGCTGCAGGGCAAAAGAAGGAGCTGCAAGACCTGTACCAGCGGGGCCGGCAGCTGGGGAGCGGCGGCTTTGGCACCGTTTTCTCGGGCATCCGCCTCTCGGACGGGAGCCCGGTAAGCGGCCGGGAGGCCTGGGTGTGAGAGAAGGGGCACGGGTGGGGAGGGACAGGGCTCAATCTCAGCCCCCCTCTCTCCATGGCTTGCAGGTGGCCATCAAACACGTGGCTCGGGAGAGTGTCCTGCAGTGGGTCGAGCTGGTGAGTGAGCGGGGCCAGCGGGACAGAGCGGGCCGTGGCACCCGAGCATCCCCTGGGCGGGAGGAATCCCCATGGCCCAGAGAGTCTGCCCAAAAGGGCCCTGGGGCATCCCAGGCAGGGGCAGTGCAACCACAGGGCAGCAGCAGCAGGCCTGCTGGAGGTGTTGTCCCCTCCTCGCAGCCCGACGGCACCCATGTTCCGATGGAGATTGTGCTCATGGAGAAGGTGCGCTCCGGCTGCTACAACATCATCCAGCTCCTCGACTGGTTCGAGCAGCCTGACGGCTTTGCGCTGGTGATGGAGCGTCCGGAGCAGTCGCAGGATCTCCTGGAATTCCTGCTGGAGCGGGACGTCCTGTGCGAGGAGATGGCACGCTGGATTTTCTGCCAGGTGCTGGAGGCCGTGCGGCACTGCACCGCCTGCGGCGTCCTGCACCGGGACATCAAGCTGGAGAACCTCCTCGTGGACTCGGAGAGCGGCGACGTGAAGCTCATCGACTTTGGTTGTGGCACATTCCTCCAGGAGCAGGTCTACACGCAATTTGCCGGTGAGCCACAGCCCGGGCCCTGCTCCCGGTGCCAGCCACTGCTCAGCCCCATTCTCTCCTGGGCTGTGGGTGCGTCCCTCAGCCTGCTGCCGGCTGTCCTGTGACACGGGGCAGATGCTGTGCCCCGGGAGCTGGCTGCCCGCCCTGCCGACACCGGGAGGCTGCAAAAGGCAGGCCATGGCCCCTGGGCTTGGCAGGCCCGCAAGGGGCTGCTCCCCTGGCCTTCTCTGCCTTGTCAAATGGCTCCTTGGCTTTGGCCGCTTGAATGGGGGACGCGGGGGGGCCTCGGGGGAAGTTGTGGCCGCCGGTGCAGCCCCTGCCTCTGCCAGGGGGCTGGCACCAGGCTCTGGGAGCCAGCGGCCTGCGCCTGGACAGTGCCGCCTGTGTCCCCTAGGAACACGCGTGTACAGCCCACCCGAGTGGATCTGCCTTGGCTACTACCACGGCCATGCAGCGACCGTCTGGTCCCTGGGCGTGCTGCTGTACGTCATGGTGTGCGGGAGCCTCCCCTTCCAGGAGGACCGTGACATCGTGTGGCAGCAGCTCTTCTTCACGCGGCAGCTCTCTCCAGGTTGGTATGCGGCCTCCAGAAGGCAGGCTTTGGCAGATGGCGGCGCGCGGCCCGGCGTGGCCCTCACGCGGCTCCGCCGGGGCCTGCCCTCAAGGGCTGGCGGCGGGAGGCGGCCCGTGCCGACGGGGTCGGCCAGGCACACGTGGCTGAAGGATGTGGCCGTGTCCCGCCGGGCCACTCTCCCGCACGGCAGAGCCCTTCGGGAGGCCGGCTCGCCTCTGAGCACACGCAGCACGGCCCGGGCCCTGCGGGTGCTGGGAGCCGCTGGGTGGGAGCCTTCTGCAACTGACCGGCGCTTTCTGCCTTCTCTCTCCCCAGAGTGCCATCATCTCATCTGCTGGTGCTTGTCCAAGCACCCTGCACAAAGGCCACAGCTGGAGCAGATCTTGCTGCACCCTTGGGTGTGGGGCAAGCGTTTTGGATGCCTTGCCTGAGCCCCTGCAGCACCCACTTCACCCAGTCCCACACAGGACTCAAAAACTAAAACACCCCAAATCCGTAGGTGAATGTAGGGACAGAGATGAGACATCTCTGGAGTCCAGGGCAGCTCTTGAAACATGTGCTTTATTGCACACTTCCTTGGTGCAAGAGCTTTGCTTATGCTGCCGGCCACAGCTAAAAGCGTGCCCGAAGAAAGAGGCCTAAGTTCTCATTGGCACCACATTCCGAACCCTAAAAGCTCCTTTCTGGACTCCTTTTCCCTGCCACCTTGGCAGGGCCCCTCCCCCTTGGACCCTCGGCATCCCTTGGTCTGTTAGAGTTATTGCTCAAACAACAGGGCTCTTGCCTTCAGCTAACTCGGTCACTGTCTCTCAGCTGGGCATCCTACATCTCAAAGCTTGCTTTCATTTCTGTATCGCTTATAGGTTTCATGCCGTTAGAATCTTCTCCAAAGCAATTGTAGTTGTAAGGCTTTCCCATTTCACCCTCTCCAACCCAAAACCATAGAGAATAAAACAACCACCAACCCATTCAGGGCTGTCAAGTCTGGTCCTTGTCAGCAAATTCAGCTAAAGAAACCTCTCGGGAAGTGGGGTAATCAAGAGTGTTCCCTTCAGTGTTCTTCGGGGATGACCACTTGGCCCTCACGGCTTGCCCTAAAATGGCGGCTCCTCCCTCACGCTGGCGCTCCTCATGAGGGCACATTGGGGCTCGGCGGCGAGCGACAAATGGTCCCCAATGGCCTTGAGCTCCTGTGGGAACCATGGCAGCCTCGGGGAAGGGAGGGAGGGAGGGGCTCTTCCTGGTGACCTGGAACTTGGCTCCTGCTCTGTGCCAAGGGCTTTCTGCCTGCGGGCCTGGGGGAACGCCCTCCCTGAGCTCAGCCCCACAGCCACTCCTTCCCACAGCTCCTTGCAGACAGCGTCCGCTACAGACGCCTCCCCTGCTGCCATCCCTTGGCCAGGGGCCTCGGGGCTCATGCCTGGCCCTTCTTCCTCCCCAGGGAGCCTCTTCCCAGTAAGGGGGGAGCCCCCCACAGCCCAGCACTCTCCAGCTCAGCCCCCCTAGAGCCAGGCCGCCCTCTCAGCCCCACGTGCCCTGAGCCAAGCGGGGATTGGCGGGCGTCTGCCTGAATCAGCTGGATTGCTCCCGCTGCTCTGGTTTTGACTGGGATAGGGTTCCTTTCCTCCCAATGGCTGGCATGTGTTGGCTTTAGATGGGAATGCCGTGAATCAAACAGGAGTGCTTTGGTTTCTGCCACAGCGACCACAAATAAATTGAGTTTCAAGCCTCTGACAAGAGGAAAAGGACCAGCAAAACCTCAGCTCGGGACACTGTTGGAAAACAACGGGAGACAAGCTACATCTGATGATGATCAACAAGTCTCAGCTTTATTTAGATTAATAGCAAATATATAGTGTTAATAATTAGTTTATACATATTACAAAACTATAGTTTATGATTGGCTTATGATATTTTGACGCATGTTCTTTTTGTAATCAGCCTTGCGGTTACAATTTTCTTAATCTAGCATTTTCAGTTCCTTAGCCTAGCATTTTTCAGCATTTTTGTACTAACAACACCTTTGTTGTTGTATCATTCTAGTGCTCAAGGATATTATATCCTTGTTAATCATCACGTACACCACATAGACATAGTTACATTCCAACCAGCTTAACAGTATCATGGCCCTTGCTGTGCAGCCATGCATCAGAAAAATTCTCCACAGAAAGATTCTCCACACTTCCCCCGTTTTCTTTAAATTGCACAAGGAGATGCTGATTAAACATTTTCTGAACTCCTTGTTGTATCAAATTTTGCAAGCAAATACAAATACAAGGCAAACAGATAATCAACAAAACAATCACAATGCCTACTACAATGACTATTTTTATCATTGAGGTTAGCTAAGGTCCTAATCCCAAAGAAGCGAGCTATCCGTCTAAACTCCACCTCTGTTGCAATTTTAATTGTTCTGTCAATTTCTGTAAACTTGATATTTGAGCATGAATGGACTAAGAATGGTCAGACAAATTCATACACCACATTCTTTTAAACTCCTCACATCTGTGACCTTGTGCTAAAAGCAAAAAATCAATCGCGGCCCTGTTTTGCAAAGTAGCATGCCTGACCGAATCTACATCTACTAATAAGCTACTTAAAGCAAGAGACGTGGCATTAGTTTGTTTTGCTAGCCAACACCCTAATTTATTAAGAGTAGCTAAGCTCTGAGCTTTTCCTACTCCTGGGGCAAGGACGGATGCAGCAATTATTTTATCTGGGGACCAAAATTCCATGTCTGATTTACACTCCGATGTAAACTGATGGACCATTCTTTTTGTTCGCGTCCGAGCACCTGTTCGATGTAAAATCATAGATGTGTTCGGGGTGAGCAATGATAGTCGTCCTAATGTGCATGGACCACCTTTCATCCGAGAGGGAATGCCTGCCTAGGCCCTGTCGCCACAAATAAAAAACATTCCAAAAGGTAATTGAAGTGGTGCTAAAGTAGATACAGAAACAATAGGAGAAGTATAGTTACACCAAAGTGTGGAATTTCGACAAACTGCCAAAGAAGAGTTAACTATTGTGGTATAGTTTTTTCCAGAACGTAAGGTTCTACTGGTAAAGTTAAAAACAACACATCCATCAGCCTGAACTGATCCTAATAACTCAATCTCTTGTGGCTCTAAGGGTGCTAAAGGTAGATAAGGCACCCATTTGTCCCAAGCATCTACTGTTTTTTGGGAATTGTTCCTTTGACAAGTAGGGATCTGTGAAGGGCAAGGCCACTCATCAACAGGCAATCCTACCAGACATGTGGAAAAAGGATTTCCGGGGGATGAAAGAGAAAGACATATTGCTTCCTGATTGGTTAAATTAGCCAAAGTGACCCATACATTTGTTTTTGGCTGTGGGGGAACCCACCAAGCACTTGCTATACAGGAACAAAAGAACAGTAGGTACAAAACTCTTATGCTATCATCTGTACAACAAAAGCAACAACAACAACAACAAATTATTAATCCTTAATTAACAATCTGCTAAACAGGCTATTAAAAGTACAAAATGGTCTATTGTATATATAACAGAGGGTAGGTTCAGTCACTGTCAACAGGAACTTCTGATGAAGGCGAACCAAGCCGTCTAGGTGTAACTGAGGATTCCTGATGTCCTCCACTTTGAGGTTTTGATGCTGGCTTCGTCCACCGAGCTGGAATCCACTCAGGTCCTGTAGGGGTAGAAACACAAAGATATCCTCTTCCCCAATATAATACTTTCACTGGACCTTGCCATAAACCTGTCTTCAAACATTTGTATCTAACCCAGATTTCTGTTGGTTCTGTCTTGTTCTCACTAGGGCTGTCAAAATGTGTGATAACTGCTGGTACCTTTGATGATCCAAATACACACAAATAGTTCAATACAAACAATGTTTTAGCCACACGTTCCTGAATATCTGTGATATGGCTAAATTTTTCAATATAAGTTTTTAAAGTACCATTTGCTCGCTCTACAATTGCCTGCCCCCTAGGATTATGCGGTATTCCTGTAACATGCTTCACACCCCATTGTTTCAA
Organism: Hirundo rustica; assembly: GCF_015227805.2. Lineage (NCBI taxonomy): Eukaryota > Metazoa > Chordata > Aves > Passeriformes > Hirundinidae > Hirundo > Hirundo rustica. Next base: position 264,385 of record NW_026690714.1, on the reverse strand, counting down.
AAAGGTTTGAACCCTGCTACTGACATAAGCTGCACCATTGTCTGTTTTTAGCTTTCGACAAACTCCCATGACTGCAAAACAACTAGTTAAATGTCTAATTACATGAATAGCCCTTTCACTTGACTGAGGCGTAGCTTAAATATAATGGCTGTATGTATCAATTGTCACATGAACATATTTTAGGCGACTAAAACTATTAACATGCGTGACATCTGTTTGCCACAGTTCATTGGCTATTACTCTACGAGGATTAACTCTTGTCTCTAGCTTTAAACCTCCATTATGGTGACAGCATATGGGACAGCTTCTAACAATTGCAGTGGCTTCTGCATGTGAAATGCGGAATTCTTTCTGAAGTCCTTTTGCGTTCTGATGGAAAATGGAGTGAGCCTCTCGTGCTAACACATGTTGAGGCAATGGCACAGTTATGGCTGTAGATACCAGTTCATCAGCTCGCTGATTTCCTTCTCTTAAACTAATGTTCTATTTATGACTCCGAATATGAATTACTGCATAGGGTTGTTCTCGCTGGTGCAAAGCTTTATTCAACTGCATCAAAAGCTGATAGAGTCTCTGATTTCGTACTTCTTTGATAAAGGCATCTTCTATTCGTGCAACAACACCTGCCACATATAGTGAATCAGTCACTACATTAATTGGTTCTCTGAAATGAGATATTGCCCAGACCACAGCAAAGAGCTCTAGTGTCTGCAAAGTATCGGCTTCTTCCGCTGACAACATTTTCTTTTCCCAAGACCCTTCTTTCTGCCATGTAATGGCAGCCTTACGGGATTTTTTCCGGCATCTGTATATACAGTAAGTGCTCCTGGTATGGGCCTGTCACTTCTTTTAGGAACTAACATCCATTTTTGCATCCCTACCCATTTCAGTGGAGGCTTGCTGTTATTAGGTGCGATAGTACTAGTGCTGCCTAATAGCGCTTCCTGTAATTCAGCAGAATTAACCAAATACCAATCTAATGTATCTCGTTGCAGTGGCAGAAAAATGGTATCAGGCTCCAAACCCATAACTTGTACTACACGTTGACGTCCTTTCTTGATAAGTAGACTCAATAGCTCAATTTTTTGCCATATAGTCTTTTGTTGTTGTAGTGGAGGCATAACCCATTCCAGCACCCATTGTTCCCCCGTTCTCTTGAGATGCTGGACCAATGCACCTATAAAATGAGTGGGGCCCAGCCATATGGCTAAGTCAACAGGAAGATCTAAAGTTCTCCGGCGAACCTGACCCTGTAAAATGCACTCAGCAATGAGTTGAATTACCTGCTGCTGTTGAGGGGAAACAGTCACTTGTTGTGTGGGGTCAGTCCCTTTCAGCAAAGGACGTAATTGATTAATTAGTTTATTAGGAATTCCAATTATAGGCCTGAGCTACTGTAAATCCCCTAACAGTTTTTGTGCATCATGTAATGTAGTAATGTTGTGATGAAATTGCAGCTTTTGGGGAGTAACCGTCTGTTCTGTTAAAATCCATCCTAAATACTTCCATGGAGAAGATCGCTGGATTTTTTCAGGGGCTACAATCAGAGCTTGTTTAGCAAGAGTCTGTTGAATTTGGTGAATTTGTAAATCTGAAAAGGGCTGAGGTTGTGCAAACAAAAGGTCATCCATGTAATGATAAATGATAACTTGAGGCCACTGCTGCCTTAGAGGTTGTAGGGCAGAATTAACAAAAAGTTGACACAAGGTGGGGCTGTTGCGCATGCCTTGAGGTAACACAGTCCATTCAAACCTTTGATCGGGGTGCTGACGATTTACAGCTGGTAACATAAAAGCAAACCTAGGTGTATCTTGAGGATGCAATGCTATAGTGAAAAAACAGTCTTTTAAGTCCACTATTAACAAAGGCCAATGTTGAGGCAACATAGCTGGGTTAGGCAAACCTGGTTGAAGAGCTCCTATTGGTTCCATTTGGGCGTTCACTGCACGAAGGTCGTGAAGCAGTCGATATTTTCCAGATTTTTTCTTTATAACAAATATAGGGGTGTTCCATGGGCTGGTAGACAATTTCAGGTGACCTTGTTGAAGTTGCTCTTGTACTAAGGCATGTGCATGTTGTAAGCTTTCCCCTTTCAATGGCTACTGCTTAACCCACACCGGAGTGTTTGTATTCCAGGTGAGAGGAATGGGGAAAGTCCAAGCAGCAGCCATTATCCCAAAGGGTGATCATTGGTGAGAACAATACCAAGTTGTGCTAACACATCTCGTCCAATTAAACACTGTACTGTAGGTGGAAGTGGTGTAATTGAAAAGGATGCTTCTGCATATTTCCTATCAATGACTACAGTGAGCGTCGGTGTTCGACTAGCTAGAGTCATTCCTCCTACTCCAGTCACTGTTGTGGCAGCTGCCTGCAGAGGCTAATCATGAGGCCATTCACTTGGAGCAATAATGCTGGTATCCGCTCTAGTGTCCAATAATCTCATAAGTTTTTTAATCTGTCCATTGAGGCAGAGCTCAACTGCCCTCTGAGGTCGTGTAGAAAGATCTATGGTTAATAATGTTAGTCTTCCTGTAGAGCCAAAACCTCCTTGATTTCTTGCATCATGTCGCATAGGAGAAATATCTTTCGCTAATTGAGGAAGGGGTATTAATTGTGCTAGTCTTTGTCCCTTTTTTATCTGCGGGGGGGGTATTGAGTATAAGCCATAATCATAATTTCCCCACAATAATCTGCATCAATGACACCAGGTAAAACAAACAATCCCAGCATAGTCGTGGAAGAGCGCCCTAGCAAAAGTCCACCTACTGGTTGTCCATTGATTATAATAGGTCCTATAAGTCCCGTGGGGATCTTGAGAGGATTTGTGGTCATTATAGTGACATCTACTGCGGCTGCCACGTCCATGCCGAGGCTCCTGCTGGTGGCTGGTCGCAGTTGTTTGTTGGCATTGCAGCCGCTACTTGTGTCCCGGCGCGGCGACTGTTCGCGCTGCTCCTCAAGTTTCCCGACCTCCGTCGACAGGCGCTGGTGTTATGTGTGTCAACGCGGCATTTTGCACACTAAACCCCTGCAGCATTACACTCTCTTCGGATGTGTCCGCTACTGCCGCAACGAAAACATTTCATGCGAGCACCAGAAGGTGGGGTGCGAGGACCAGTGCTAGCCGTTGCCACTTGAAGAGGAGCAAGAGCTGCCATTACCTGCATCTGAGAAGCTTTTGCCTGCTCTTGTAATCCGAGCCCTAATTGTTTTATAGCATCAACTAAAAATGCCTGCGTTTCTGATGGCACAGTTGCTGCTTTTTCTAATAAATCAGCTATTGACCAATCCCCTGCTATAGTATTTATCATTGATCTAGTGTGTGAATTGCTATTTTGTAAAACACATTGTTTTAACAATGCCCCTTTCATGTAATCCTGAACACCTGCTCTATCTATGGCTTCTGCTACCTTGTCTACAAAGGACCCCAAGTTTTCCTCACGACTCTGCTTGATTCCCATATATATGGGTAATCCCCCCCGGAGCTTTAACCTTATCGATGGCCCTTCTTGCTACTGCTATAGCCTTTCGACACTTGTCTGGTCTCATAAGGGCTTGAGCCTTCATTCTTTGATAGGGTCCCAGCCCTAACAATTCATCTAACGTTATACCCTGTAGCGGATCACCTTGTCCCCTTTGCACAGCCGCTGAGGCTTGTGCTTCTGCCTGCCAATGTGCAGTAAATAACAAATGTTGATGTTGCGTAAAAATGAGTCGGGCTATCCCTTTTATATCTGCTGGCAACAAAACATGAGTATTAAAAAGATACTCTAACATTTGTTTTGCAGGCTCACTAGTAACCCCATATTGCCCAACTGTAGAGCGCAGCTGCGCTAACATTTTCTAATCTAAAACTGTAACTGTTGCCTGCAAACTTCCTGCTGGATTTGGCGTAAAAGTAACCGGAAAAGCCAAACAATCAGAGGCAGCCTCCAACATATCTTTATCACCCTGCTCAGCGCCTTGCCGAGCCAAGGCTGCCCACACCTCGCGGCGTTCCCTTGCCATAGCCCCCGCAAGGTCAGATTCTGCCCCAGGGATAGGCTCCTGGCTATCTGGGAACATGGCCACCTGAGGCAATACGGGGGTAGCATTCCCGGGGCTGCGTGGAGGCTCCCTTATGTTGTTGGCTCCCTGTCTAGATTCTACTTCTGCCAGAGGAGGTGCTGAGGCTGGTAAATGTATGGTAGTGAACACGGGAGGATTAGGGGTACTAGTGCCTAAGAAGGGATTATAATCTTTATTCTTTTCCTGAGCTGACACTACTTCTCGAGCTGCCCTTTTTTCTGCCTGACATAACAACAACTCATTATGTACCACCCTCCATAGTTTGCTCATTTTCTTGGCTGTCTTATCATCGTCTAATGTGAGCTCCCATAGCTTATCCCCAAATCGTCTCTATTCCACTAACTCATGAACAGTATGAGGGTTAATAAAAAACCCTTGAGAATAACTATATTCTAAAAGTTTAGGTAACTCTTTTCCTAAATTTAATCCCTTAATCTGGCGTTTCTGCAAGAACGCCGTAAATAAATTATATGCCGCTTGCCTGTCCATAATTACGTCAGCGCTGTTGCAGCCTCTCCAGGTCTCGGCAGCACGTATCGGCTAAGCCCACCTCTGTGGTCGCTCAGGGCACGGAGCACTCCCAGGTTCTGTTGCTCTTAAGCCGTCCTTCTGCTTGCAGGACCCGAACCCTACGTTGTTCCCAGTCGTGGATCACGTCGGAATGGTCACCATTTGTCGGAAAACAACGGGAGACAAGCCACATCCGATGATGATCAACAAGTCTCAGCTTTATTTAGATTAATAGCAAATATATAGTGTCAATAATTAGTTCATACATATTACAAAACTATAGCTCATGATTGGCTTATGATATTTTGACGCATGTTCTTCCTGTAATCAGCCTTGCGGTTACAATTTTCTTAATCTAGCATTTTCAGTTCCTTAGCCTAGCATTTTTCAGCATTTTTGTACTAACAACACCCTTGTTGTTGTATCATTCTAGTGCTCAAGGACATTATATCCTTGTTAATCATCACGTACACCACATAGACATAATTACATTCCAACCAACTTAACAGTATCATAGCCCTTGCTGTGCAGCCATGCATCAGAAAAATTCTCCACAAAAAGATTCTCCACATCACCATTGAAAAAAACCTCCTTCCTCAAGTGTGTGCCAAGCCCGACGAGCCACCAAGAGCACTGCAGCCCTGCCCTGCGCCAGGAGTGAGGGTGGATCATCATCCCAACCTGCCCTGGGCCATTGCAAGGGGCTGTGGCCATGGACACTGCACTGACCCCACTGCACCAGCCCCTTGCTCAGGGCTGGTGTCACTGCCCAGAGCCAGAGGGGATCCCTTGCTGGGGGCTTGTGCCACGGCCACCTGCCCTGTGCCGCGCTGGCTGCTCAGGCACCACAGAACCAGCAGCAAACGCCACTGCCAGGGCCAAAGGCCAGCTCAGCCAGACAGAAAGGGGCAGTGCTGGGCACTGCTTCCATGGCAGCCCTCACTGGGACACCACACCTGCGTCACCTGTTGTTTTGGTTTAGGGTAAATTTGGGATAAAACTTCCAAATGGGGAGCAAATTTAAATGGCCCTTCCCCCCATCCGGTCTGGTAAAGAACTTTCTCAGAGAAAAGTGGAAAAATCTATTTTATTTAACAAATTTAGTGCATATAAGTATAAAGAATGAATAGTATGAAAACATAAAACTTTTTGTTCTGGAGTGAGATGGTAAATTGGCAAAGTTCTTGCTATGGATGCAGCTTGGCTTTTTTTTTGGTTTTTTATTAGTTTTAGTTTTTCTGGTGCTGTTGGAAAATGCCAAGGTCCAGGCCTTGGTGGGCTGCAGGTGTAAGCTTTTAGTGGGTTTTTTTTGTTTGTTTGTTTTTTAGTTTAGTGTAGGTTTAAATAGTTTTAAGGAAAAAAAAGAAAAAAAAAAAACAGTTTAGGGAATTTTCCCATTTTAGTTAGTTGAAACTAACCAAAAGCAAAAAAATTTTTGTTTTGCAGGTTTTTTTAAGCTTTTGGTTAACACCTTATGTGGAGAAGAATGTGTAGGAGTTAGGTAGTTTTTAAAAATAAACTTGGTGTTTTTCTTTGTTCTTAGAAATAGTTTTAAATCACAGAACTTTATATACAGCACAAACAGAACAGATGATTGGGGATACAAACATTATAAAGTTACTTTAGGATATTTTACTCTTTATCCCCATATTGTCAACTTAGTAAAACTAATATATATATTCTATCTCTGCACACACATCCACTACACATACATATATATTAATAAAAACAATATACAATATATAGCTATATACAGACAATGGCAGTGACATTCAGTACGCAGTGATCATTACACACGGTTCTTAACAATCAGATCTCCTTGAAGTACACATTGTGTGGTTTTATCTTTTTGCATTACTTACTATGTGTAACTTGGTCCTTGAGTAAAGACAATCCCACGGATGGGTTTGTCTGTACTTGAAGCAGAATTGATTTAAACTGTCTGTCTTAACAAACTCCTTACATGGACTACTGGGACTGTATCTACTGTATGTAGGGGCTCAGATTGGGTAGGGCTTGCTCTGCTGGTGGAACTTTGGGTGTTAACTAACTAGGTGAGTTTTGTTAGATGCCGTTTTTATTTTTGAAAGATTTCTTACTTAGTGTTTTTAGGTGGTTTTGTAATAAATACGATCAACCAAATTTGATAAATCAAAATTTTGGAATTTTATTGAGAGACAAAATGACAGTCTCGGACAGCTACAATTAAAAGGACAGTGTCGAGCCCGGGATCGGTGCTGAGTGAACGCGGCAACACACTGAGCTAGTATGTCACCCCCCAAGTTCACAATTTGGGTCTCCAAGCCGCGGATTTTTATACAGTCTCTCGCTGGGGACCGGCTGAGACCGTGAGACTCGTGCCTTGAGGTAGCTTCATTAGATATTTATGTCCGTGTCCGCGGTCTGATGAATAGTTTCTCGAAGGCAGAACAATGTCCTGATGGCTGTGTCCGGAGAAGTTTTTGGAGATGGTAACATCGGGCCGGAACAGATAAGATAGTGATCTGATACAATCAGGGGATCATCAGAGCACCTATCTCCCGTTTCTGTCCTTTTGTGTTGCTTTTGCAAGGTTCCCGGCAGCGATTTACTCGTGTCTCCTCTGTGCAGCTGTCGTCCCGGTTAACCCTGTATACACTTTTTGGTTTATAGATTTTAAACTCCATTTCAACTAAAATCTTGTTACAAGATATATTCAATTACATTATTTATTGTTCAACACGAATTAACTTTAGGACATATATTACAGTTTTTAACAGTCTATTGTATTTTTTTACTTTCTTTGAAGTTGGTGTATCGTAGGAGATATGGTACACTTACTTGATGCTATGTTCTTTCATTTAGTTGTTGATGAGATTGCTTTTGAAATGAGTTCTATTGTTTGATTTAATTTTTAGGAACACTATGTCTTTAAAGAACTTGGTTTTTTAAGGTTTAGAATGGTGTTATGGGTTGTAGCATGAGGTACAAGTTAGGTTCTTAGGTATTTTGTGGTGGCTTTTATTATTGTGAGTATGTAGTGCTTACTTTGGTGTGTTTGGGATAGTGTAATATAATTAATTTGCCAGGTATTTCTATATTTGTATTTGGATTATTGCTTGCTATATTATAGGGGTTTTATTTGTTTGGATTGCTTGATTGTAGTACACGTTTGTTGGGGGTTAAGTTTTCCTGTGGAATTTTTCCCCCCATAAGTTGCTAGGAGACTAAATATTGATAGTTAAAGGGTGCTTGACCCAGACAAAAGGGAGTTGAACACTTAGTTTAGGGGGAAGGAAAGGCTCCCAGGAGCTGAGGGGCGGGGGGGGGGGGAGTTGGTGTTTTTTTCAGCTCTCGGTTTTCTGGGAGGAGGATGGTCGAGTGACTGGTGGCTGCATTGGATTCCACAGTTAATGGAGGAATTTGGCCCTGAGAATTTCTATTATCTGTTGGAACACCAGGAATTCGGAGTTTCTTCGCTGCCCTGCTGGATTTTGGGTCAGCCCGGGTCCAGCCGCTGTGGGTTCTCCGGCATTGCTCGCTTCGCCTGCCAGGGCACCCCCTTGCCTGCCGAGGACAATCCACCGCTTCCAGCCATCAGCGCCGGAGTTTCCACCGTTTGCCCCTCGGGGTTCTTGGTTCTGTTTTACTATTATTATAATTGCGGTTGTTGTTTGTCTGTCCTGTTATATTTACTAGTAAAGGACTGTTATTCCTTTCCCCATAGCTCTGACTGAAAAGTGTTTTTTTTAATCTTCCAAATTATAATAACACGGAGGGAAGGATTTGAATTCCCCATTCCTAGAGAGGCCTGCCTCTCCTTAGCAGACACCTGTCTTTTCAAACCGAGACAGAATTTTGTGCCCAACATGGGGCATGAGGGCATTGAGAGAAAAAGGAATAACAGTTCTTAAGTGCCTACATTGTTGTGTACTGGATATCATGTGGTCTGGCTTAACCTGGTTTGGGTGGCATGTGGTGGTGGCCGTATTCCTCCCATTTGCAGGCCCTTATCTAAACATGGGCCCTGTAACTAAGGTTACTGTGGCTGTCATCAATCTTGCTATATGGGTTAACAAGGTGAGGAATTCATGGATTTGAAATTTCCTCTGGAAGGCAGGCACATGGATTCAGGGCTATCATACACTAACTGTGTGTTTCTGGGGTTACTTTAACAACGGTACCTACTGTGAAGAAATGACACCAGGGGAAATTTTTTCACAACCCTTCACCCAGCTCTTTGGGCCTACCCCACCAGTCTTTGAAGGGTTCAAATCTCTGAATGTTAATGACATCATACAGTGGCTGGTGTTGCTGGTATGCCTGTTCTGTTTAGCATTTAGAGATAAGGGGAGACTGACCTGGATAACCACCCTGATACCTACCCTAGAGAATAAGGATACTGCCCCACAGCCTGAGCCCGTCCCACAGCCTGAGCCCATCCCACAGCCTGACCCCGTCCCAAAGCCTGACCCTGCCCCACAGCCTGACCCTGCCCCACAGCCTGCCTCAGGAATAAACCACCCAGATTGAGTGAAGGAGGTCCGTGAGATTGGCTAGATGCTGAGGGAGTACCTTTCCCCTGTAGTAGCCTCATTAGCCCCAGCTGCTGGGAAACCCTCCCCCTGCCCTGACAAAGGAGAGTCTGATGGTGCAGCAGCAGAACCCACGGATGTTACAACGGTCCAGGTTCCAGCTGAACCACAGAGGCAGCCACAGACAGCAGCAGTGGCCCCTGTAGAAACAAAGAAGTATAAGGTGAAATCAGAGCACCCAGGCAACAAGGATAAGAAAGGAGGGCCCTCACAACCCGTGGGGGAGTCAGAAGTTGAGATCATCACTGAGTCCCTGACATATGAAAATCTCCGTAATCTGCAAAAAGATCTTGCACAGCGGGGACGTGAGGCTTATACAGCCTGGTTAGTTCGGGTCTGGGACCTTATAGGTACAGGCGTGCAGCTAGATAGTAGTGAGGCAAGGAATTTGGGACCCTTGACCCAGGACTCAGGTGTGAATCAGGCATTCGTAAGGGAGCCAGGGCCCCTTTCCCTTTGGGAGCGGCTTTTAATGAGTGTACAGGAGAGGTTTGTCCACAGAGACAGAATGCAGGAGCACCATCATAGAATGCGCTGGAAGACCCTTGAGGAAGGGATCCAACAGCTGAGAGAAGTGGCAGTATTGGAGGTACTCTTTGGGAGGGGTGGACAGCATGATAATGACCCCGACAAAGTCAGGTGCACAGGGCAAATGTGGAATCTGGCAACTCTAGGACCATCTCAATATGCCACATTCATTGCAACAATTCATCCTGATAACAACCGAGAGACAGTGGGTTCTATATCCAACAAGCTCCGAAATTATGAGAGTATCATCAGTGGCCCAATGCACGCTCAGGTCTCTGCCGTGGCTAAGGAACTCAGGGAGAAGATGGAGGAGGTGACTGAGAAGATGGAGGAGATGATGAGAAGGAACAGTTCCCATGTGGCACCAGTGCAAGTTACAGGCCCCAGAGTCAGAGCTCAACAGCCCCCAGCTAGAGAGAGAGGGTACACCCCACGAGCTGACCTGTGGTACTTTCTGCGTGACCATGGGGAAGACATGGGAAGGTGGGATGGAAAACCCACTTCTGCCCTGGCAGCACGGGTGCGTGAGCTCAAGGAGAGAAACACTAACCGAGGGGGTCCCACTAAGATGAAGGTAGCCTCGACATCGCAAGACCAGGCTGCCAGGTATTATAGAAGTGAGGATATGTCAGATCCCTGTGAAGGAACCTCTACCATGTATGCCCAGGAAGGGAATAATGACCGGTGCTAGAGGGGCCCTGCCTCTAGCCAGGGAGAGGCACGGAAAAAACGGGTCTATTGGACGGTGTGGATCCGATGGCCTGGCACATCAGAGCCACAGAAATATGAAGCTTTAGTTGATACTGGTTCTCAGTGTACCCTGATACCATCGGAATATGTGGGGACAGAACCTATTTCCATTGCTGGGGTGACAGGGGGATCACAGGAACTGACTCTGTTGGAAGCCGAGGTGAGCCTGACTGGGAAGGAGTGGCAGAAACATCCAATTGTGACTGGCTCAGGGGCCCCGTGTATTTTGGGCATAGACTTCCTCCGGAATGGTTATTACAAAGACTCTAAGGGACTCAGGTGGGCTTTTGGAATAGCAGCTGTGGAGGCAGAGGGCATTAAGAAATTGAATAGCTTGCCTGGACTGTCGGAGAACCCATCTGCAGTAGGACTTCTAAAGGTAGAAGAGCAACGAGTTCCGGTTGCCACCTCGACGGTGCACCGCCGACAGTATCGGACAAATCGAGATGCCGTGATCCCCATCCACAAGATGATCCGTGAGCTGGAGAGCCAAGGGGTGGTCAGCAAAACCCACTCACCCTTCAACAGCCCCATCTGGCCTGTGCGCAAGCCTGACGGAGAATGGAGATTGACTGTGGACTATCGTGCCTTGAATGAAGTGACTCCACCATTGAGCGCTGCTGTGCCGGACATGCTGGAACTCCAGTACGAGCTGGAGTCCAAGGCAGCAAAATGGTATGCCACAATTGACATTGCTAATGCCTTTTTCTCCATTCCTCTGGCTGCAGAATGCAGGCCTCAGTTTGCTTTCACCTGGAGGGGCGTGCAGTACACCTGGAACCGACTGCCCCAGGGGTGGAAACACAGCCCCACCATCTGCCATGGACTGATCCAGGCTGCACTGGAAAAGGGTGAGGCTCCGGAGCACCTACAGTATATCAATGACATAATTGTGTGGGGAACACGGCAATGGAAGTGTTTGAGAAAGGAGAGAAGATCATCCACATTCTCCTGAAAGCTGGTTTTGCCATCAAGCAGAGCAAGGTCAAGGGACCTGCCCGAGAGATCCAGTTCCTGGGAGTAAAGTGGCAAGATGGACGGCGGCAGATTCCCACTGAGGTCATCAATAAGATCACTGCAATGTCCCCACCAACCAGCAAAAAGGAGACACAAGCTTTCCTAGGCGCTATAGGATTCTGGAGGATGCACATTCCTGAGTACAGACAAATTGTGAGCCCTCTCTACCTGGTCACCCGCAAGAAAAACGATTTCCACTGGGGCCCTGAACAGCAACAAGCTTTTTCCCAGATCAAGCAGGAGATCACTCATGCAGTAGCCCTTGGCCCATTGAGGACGGGACCAGATGTGAAGAACGTGCTCTACTCTGCAGCCGGGAACAATGGCCTGTCCTGGAGCCTTTGGCAGAAGGTGCCTGGGGAGACTCGAGGCCGACCACTGGGATTCTGGAGCCGAAGCTACAGAGGGTCCGAAGCCAACTACACTCCAACAGAGAAGGAAATCTTGGCCGCCTGTGAAGGAGTTCAAGCTGCCTCAGAGGTGATTGGCACAGAAGCACAACTCCTCCTGGCACCCCGACTACCGGTGCTGGGGTGGATGTTTAAAGGAAAGGTGCCCTCCACCCATCATGCCACCGACGCCACATGGAGCAAATGGATTGCCCTCATCACTCAGCGCGCCCGCATTGGAAACCCAAATCGCCCTGGGATTTTGGAGATAATTACAAACTAGCCGGAGGGTGAGAACTTTGGTCTCACAGATGAAGAGAAGCAAGAACAAGTGACACGTGCCGAAGAGGGTCCGCCATACAACCAACTGCCAGCAGAAGAAACACGCTATGCTCTTTTCACTGACGGTTCCTGCCGCATCGTAGGGATGAACCGGAAGTGGAAAGCAGCTGTATGGAGCCCCACACGACAGGTTGCACAAGCCACTGAAGGAGAAGGTGGGTCAAGCCAACTCGCTGAGCTCAAAGCTGTTCAACTGGCCCTGGACATTGCTGAAAGAGAGATGTGGCCAAAGCTCTACCTCTACACTGATTCGTGGATGGTGGCCAATGCTCTGTGAGGTTGGCTGGACAGGTGGAGAAAGGCCAATTGGCAGCGTAGGGGAAAGCCAATCTGGGCTGCAGATGAGTGGAAGGACATTGCCACTCGGGTAGAGAAGCTACCTGTCAAAGTCCGCCATGTAGATGCCCATGTCCCCAAGAGTCGGGCTAATGAGGAGCACCAAAACAACGAGCAGGTAGATCAAGCTGCAAAGATAGAGGTGTCAAAGACAGACTTAGATTGGCAACACAAAGGAGAGTTGTTCCTAGCTCGATGGGCCCATGATGCCTCAGGTCACCAGGGCAGAGATGCCACCTATAAGTGGGCACAAGACCGAGGGGTGGATCTAACCATGGACAGTATTTCTCAGGTTATCCATGACTGTGAGACGTGTGCTGCCATCAAGCAGGCCAAGCGGGTGAAGCCCCTATGGTATGGCAGGCGATGGTCCAAGTATAAGTACGGGGAAGCCTGGCAGATTGACTACTTCACCCTTCCCCAAACCTGCCAAGGCAAGCGCTATGTGCTCACAATGGTGGAAGCCACCACTGGATGGCTGGAGACCTACCCTGTGCCCCATGCTACTGCCCGGAACACCATCCTGGGCCTTGAAAAGCAAATCCTGTGGAGACATGGTACCCCTGAGAGGATTGAGTCAGACAATGGGACTCATTTCAAGAACAGCCTTATAAACACCTGGGCTAGAGAACATGGCATTGAGTGGGTGTACCATATTCCTTATCATGCGCCAGCAGCCGGGAAGGTTGAACGATGCAATGGCCTGCTTAAAACCACTTTGAAGGCACTGGGTGGGGGGACTTTCAAGAACTGGGAGAATAATTTAGCAAAGGCCACCTGGTTAGTGAACACTCGAGGTTCTACCAACCGAGCAGGCCCCGCCCAATCTGAGTCCCTGGGAACAAGAGATGGAGATAAAGTTCCAGTAGTACACATGAGAGGAATGCTGGGAAAAACTGTTTGGATTAATTCTGCCTCCAGCAAAGACAATCCCGCTCCTGGGGTTGTTTTTGCTCAAGGACCTGGCTGCACATGGTGGGTGATGCAAAAGGATGGTGAGACCCGCTGCATACCTCAAGGGGACCTTGTTTTTCGGTGAACACTGTGACTGTGTCTGTATTTATATTCACATGTATATATATGTATATCATTTAAAGGTTTAAATTCAACATAATATGTTGGTGTGGGTAAAAATTCGGGGTGGATAATGTTGAGGGTTAAGTCTCCTGTAGAATTTTCACCCCCCTCCCAAGTTGCTAGGAGACTAAGTGCTGAGTTCTTAACCTGGACAAAAGAACTGATAACTTAGTTTTGGGGGAGGGAGAAAAAGCTCCCGGGGAGAGCTGAGGGTGGGGGGATCACACAGCTCTTTTCTTCCAGGGGGGAGCACCAATCGGGCCACGGCTGGCTGCTGGAGTCCACGGTTAACGAAGGAGTCTGGTCCTGGGAATTCTACCATCTGTTGGAGTATCCAGGAATTCAGAGTTTCTTTGCTGTCCTGCTGGATTTTGGGAGAGCCCGAGTCCCTCCGCTGCGGCTTCTCCGGCACTGCCACCTCTGCCTGCCGAGGACACCCCCTGCCTGCGGAGGACAGTCCACCACGCCCGGCTTCCAGCCATCAGCGCCGGAGCTTCCACCGTTTGCCCTCGGGGTTCTTGGTTCTGTTCTACTATTGTTATAATTGCTGTTGGTTTTTTGTCTGTCCTGTTAGATTTACTAGTAAAGGACTGTTATTCCTTTTCCCCATAGCTCTGACTGAAAAGTTTTATTTTTAATCTTCCAAATTATAATAACACGGAGGGAAGGATTCAAATTCCTCATTTCCTAGAGAGGCCTGCCTCTCCTTAGCAGACACCTGTCTTTTCAAAACCGAGACACCACCACTGATGGACATCAGGTGAACAAAAGTGCTTGACCATCACTGGATGCCCAGATGTGGTGGTTTCAGGCAGATTTTGGGAGAAACCCTCCCAAGGGGCCCCCCTCCCCTCCTCCAACCGGTTCGGGAAAAAAGATTTCCTCAGAGAGAAGCGGAAAATACCTGTTTATTAAACAGGCAAAGCACTCCCAGCACAATACCCGATGACAAGAGCTTCGTGCCGCTTACGGAGGGATAACAAACTTAAAGAAAGTCTCCTCTTGAGGATCGTCACTGTGCTCCACCGCTCCGTCTCCGCTGACGTTGGGAAAAAAGGAGATGTACAGGGCTGGTCTTGGTGGGGTGGGTCCCCTGTGGAGGCCCCCAGTGCTTCCCCAGGTCCTTAGTCCGGAGAGGTTGGAACAGTTCCGAGGAGAGGGGGAAAAAAAGCAAAAAGGAAGGAAAAAAGGACAAAAAAAGAAAAAGAAAAAAAAAGGGAAAAAGCTTCAGCTATTCTACAGCGTCTAACTACGCTAGCACTAAACTAACTAACTGCCGGGGAAAAAACAACAGAGCTTCTTTCGTCTTGCCATGTTCCAACTCCCCCGCTTCAAGGTCACTCCGATGAGCAGAGTTTTCCTGGGGAAAAACAAACCGCGCTTGCCCTCCCCCCTGCACCCAAGAGACGATTGGGGATACACAGTCACCCCAGGACAGCCCCTAACACTTCACAAGTTTTTGTCCCGATTGTTACCCCTGTTGGTAATTTCCTTAAACTTGACCTATCAGCCCCTGTGTCCACTAAGAATTCCTATTCTTCACTTTGGGGCCCCACATCAAAGTTTACTAGAGGCTCATCTTGTTGTTCCATGGGGTCCCCTATTTTATAGAGCCTCTGACACCCCCAATCCTCCCCTTTCAGCACCCTCTCCAGGGCATCTTGCTCCCTTGCAATAGCTTCATCAAGGGATAATTTCTTACAATCTCTTTTTAAATGCCCTATTTCACCACAGCAATAACAAGTTCTATTCTCTCCTGGGTTACTTCTTTTTAAATTTACCCACGGTGGTACTATGGGTGACTTTGGTTCTTTAAATGAGGATCTTGGTCCTCCCTCACTAGATTTCAAAGAGGAGTTTCTCTGGTTTTCTGCTACTCCAGTACTTTCTCTTGCTACAGCTACCATAATGCGAGCCTTGGCTCTAGCTTTTTCTTCTTCTCTCCTCAAGTAAACTTTTAAGGCTTCTTTTAATAATTCATTAATACTTTTCTCCTGCTAATCTTCCATTTTTTCTAATTTTCTCCGTATATCTGGCCATGACTTTGTTACAAACTGCACTTTTAGAATTACTTGTCCCTCAGGACTATCAGGGTCTATGCTTGAATATAATTGAAAATTTCTTTTTAATCGATTTAGCCAAGTGGCAGGAGTCTCATCTTTTTCTTGGGACCCATCAAAAGCTAATTTAGTATTATTCCCTCTGGGGACAGACTCTCTTACGCCTCTTACTATCAAGGACCTATAGTCTCTCATATTTTGTCTTTCTTCTTCTCGATTTGGGTCCCACCCCGGGTCAGTTATTGGTAATTTATGATCTCCAGGTGGCCCTAACCTATTTTCCCTTTCCCAAATTCTGATACTTGCTGTTCTGATCATTTGTATTTCCTCGGGGGAGAACAAGATGTTTAATATAGAATTTAACTCTCCCCAGGTATAAACATTGGGTCCAAGGCATTGGTCTACCTGTGTGGCAATACCTATGGGATCTTCAACTAAATTTCCTGGCTCTTTCTTAAATCCTCTTACCTCAGAGGCTGTTAATGGGGCATTTACAAATCCTACTCCTCCACTCACTCCTCCCATAGGCACTTCCCTGAGGGGAAAAAGTCTTTCTGGCTTTAAGGCTTTTGATCTGGTGTTACAATAGGGTCCTTCACTTACATTATCAACTGATAACACTGTCTGGGTTAGGAATGCCTGAGGATTTCCAGGAGAATGGGATGATTCATGAGAGTCTGTAGGGGTTTTGGTTAACTCCCAATTAGGGGGTGGCAGGGGAATTACTGTAGGTGAGGGGGAGGTAGTAAAATCTGTAGGAGGAGAAGCAGAGGATGGTACTGTGGGAGGAAGGGTGACTAGGGAAGAGGTTGTGTTTTGGGAAACTGAAGGGGTTATAACTGGGGCTAAAGAACTTTGACTATTGGAAAGAGGTGGCAAAGGGGCTGTTGGGAGAGTAAGGGGGAGAAGGTACTAAGGATTGAGGAGGAGAGGTGTTAAGGAGGGGTGATGATGGAACCACTGGGGGAAGAGGAAGAGAGGGTTCTGAAGGAGTTTGAGTTTGACTCGGGGAAGTTAGTAGGTGAATGGGGACAGGATTTTGAGGGACTCGGGGCACTTCTGGGTAAATTGGAGGGGGTAAATGGTTGAGAGGGTCCTATCTTTGATTAGTTTCTTTTCTTTCTTCTTTCTCTTCCTTTCTTTCACACTTTTCTTTTTCTTTTAATTTGCAGACTTTTATATTCTCTTTACTCGTGGCTCTCTTTTGCCAACAAGCAGCATAGGCTAATTGATTTACATCTGGATCTTCCTGAGTTCTTAGGTACTGATTTAACTGATAGCACATCCACTCATCATGTGTTCCAAAGCATGGCCACTCCCCTGGTAATTTCAATTTTGGCCAGACCTCTGTGCAATAAAACACCATTTTAACCTGATCTAGTCCTTTTGTGGTCTCTAAAGAATCCCATTTAGCTGAAAGTTGTTCTAAGGGACTACCAGGTGGAATACTCTTCACTTTGTTATTTTCCTTTTGGGATTTCTTCTTCTTACTAGTACATTGTCCCATTTTCCTTAGACTGAAAATTAAAATTTCAAAGGTGCCCTCTACTGATGGGCAACACAGGTTTTTAAGCAAAAACATTCTTTGGCTTTTCTCACTCTACTTCAAATCTCTTGACTTAATTCTTGAACACTTCAACATGAAACTACTAAACTTTATGCTTTTCTACGCCTTTCTACACTTTTGCTTTCATTTATGGAACAAACTCTCTCTCTTTCTACTCACTCTCCCCAGTCTTCTCCACTTTCTTGGACGCTCACACTTTACTCACACCACGGGCTCAGACTCTCTTCTGACCCCTTTGAGGTGGGTCCTAATGACCTCACCCCCTATGTACCCCCGCGCCTTGCCTCACCCCTGAGACTCTGGACACGCTTTGCGGCGCACGACAGGGTCCCTAGTACTGGCATCCCCTTCCGGGCCTCAGGGCCTTCCCGCGCCTTAGCCCCCGCCGGGCCGGACACCTTCAGTCCGAACCCCGGACTAGACTGCCCTGTCACTAGTACCGTTCCCCTCTTCACTTTTTGAAACGGAGGTAATAGGTCAAGACTCCGCACGGGTTACCTGGGGGGGTATCCCTTCCTTGTTTCCAAGGATCAACCCGAGCAGGGCCCGATCCCTTTGCCTTCCACCAGGACTGGCTTGACTACTTCTCCCCAGCGAAGCAGCCTCGGCAAGAGGGATGAGTGCGTGTGTGCAGGATGCCCGCCTTGCCTCCAAGCTGACTCCCCACCCCGGTGTCCTCGGGCTATGGGTTTACGGCCTCCTCCCTGAGACCGCGGCAGCACACCCTCTCCGGTGCGTCTGGCTCAGTCCTGGGAAGCAGGGACTCTCATGAGCTCTCGGCACCCGCAGTGTCTGGGGACACCCTGTCAACCCTGGTATGGTTTTCCCGCCCCTCCAGGGATTCTAAACCCTCCTAGGCTACTCTAGTCTTTATGGGGGGACCTGCCCCTAATGCGTGCCACTCACACTCTGTTTTCCCCTGCACGCCCGGGGGGGGTCTTTCTGCCCCTAAGGAGACGCCTCACTCACTACTTTCTTTCGCTTCCCCCTTTTCCTGGCCGGCTTCCTCGCGGAGGTCCGAAACCGCAGTACCGAGGGGTCCACACTCAGTTCCGGGGGTCTGAGCTGCCGGCCCCTGACTCTCTCACACTCCCACTCGCACGTCTCCTTTACCCGCCACCGGAATGCTCACCCTCCGGCGCTCCTCCTCGTTGCTGGTCCCAGGCTGCTCCCGCTTCGCCAGCTGTCCCGGAGGTCCGAAGAGCGAGCGGCCGTCCCGTCTTCGGTCCCTCTTCAGGCGTGGCCAGATCCCGTGGACGAGCCCCCAAAATTGTTCTGGAAAAAAAAGAGAGCGAGAGTCAGAGACTTGCTCTTTTTGTATGTTTCTTTATTATCAAGCTTGGCCTTGGGGGAGAGCTTGCTTGCTTCCTTGGCAACACGGAGGAGGAGGTACACACAGCTTCGCTTCACAGCAAAGCTGGGGACTCCCACACCCCTCGTGGGCTTTTTCCCCTTGCCGGGGAGTCCATTTCGCTTCGCTGATCAGAGGTCATCCAGCGATGGGGGACTCCTCCTCAGGTCACGGCGACTAAATAAAACTGCTTCGGCGGACACCCGTACCTCTTGCACTAGTCTAAAGTGCGACTACAGTCCTGGATTTTACTTTGGTTCTCTGCTTTTTAGAGTCTCTTGTTGAGTCGTTCCCAGAATTCCAGTGTTCTTTTTATTTGCATATTCAGACACTATCTGGCAAATGGGAGCAGAGATACAGGTAATAAGGTGAATTCTTAATTAACAAACAAGTAAATAAGGTGATAAATCAATATTAAAACAGGAATAAGGCAAATTCTTTATACAGAACTAGCATTAACAATCTTAATGAAATTACTTAACAATTAAGTAACTAAAACATAGATTATTTGAATAGAACTTATTTATAACAACGACACAAGATTTTACTGGCAAAATACAGACAACAAAGGAACATTGTCAAAAGGTTTAATCCAACATAAAATTCTGCATAAAACTCTTATCATAGCATTAACTTCATTAACTTAGACAATTTATTCTAAAAACCTTGAACCCTTAAGATGTTAAGTTACCCAAAAATATTCCAGGAATGTAGAAGAAGAAGTAGAGAACAAGAGAAAGAAGAGCTCTAGGAACACACACATATAGGTACCAGCTGCTCGGGTTCCAGTGTTTCTCACAGAAAAACCCCAAGAAAAGGCAGGATCCAGACCATGGGCTGACCTCAACCTCCAGCTTTTAACCCCTGGGCCTTCATGGGCCCGCCCCCTGGGTGGGACTTCTGCCGGTTGCCCAATCAGAGTCAGGGTTGGCAGCAGCTGTTGTGTGTGTGATTGACAGCTGAGCCAAGGAGGGTTGGCACTGCCTGTTGTGTGATTGACTGACAGTTTGGCCAATCAGAGGTGCATTAGCACCATCTTCTGTGTGATTGACTGACAGCCTGGCCAATCAGAGCAGTGTTAGCACCACCCATTGTGTGATTGACTGGCAGCCTGGCCAATCAGAAGTGTGTTAGCAACATCTGCTGTGTGATTGACAGCTTGGCCAATCAGTGCTGGGTTAGCACAGCCCCTGCTGTGTGATGGACAGCTCTGCAGGGCAGGGACTAGGGGCGGGGCTCTGTCCCACCACAAACCAAGGCCTGACCCAGCCCTGACCCCACACGGGCATTCCAAACATACCAAGGTGTCCCGGGACATTGATCTCATCCAGCCTCTGACAGCGACCACAGTGACACTACAGAACCTCATGGAACCATGGGTCAGTTGTGACAATGCGGGTCCAAGGACTCCATGGTGACACTACGGAACCTCATGGGACCAAGGGGCCATTGTGACACTGTGGTGCCTCATGGAATCAAGGAGATCATTGTGAAACTCAGGGGCCCCAAGGAACCAAGGGTCCGTGGTGACCTGGTGGAGCCTCTAGTGTCATGGAGGAGCCACTGTGACACAGCAAGGGCAGATGGAGCCGAGGGGCCATTGTGACACTCCAGAAGCAAAAAGGGAACATTGTGACACTCCAGGGTCTCATGGAACCAAGGAAACCATTGTGACACTGTGGGGTCCCAGGAAACCAAGGAAACATGGAACAGGTCTGGCTGGGCCTCCTGGGGACCACCTGACAGGTCTGGCTGACCTTTGCATGTCAAAGGCTGCTTCTCATCTGTCCCTGGAGCACTGGGGCTCTGGGCTTTCCTTCCTATAGGGGGGAACTGTCCTTCTCCGCCAGGGACCTGTGGCCAAAACTGGGATTTCTCCTCCAAATTTTCTTCGATGCAAAGATTGTTCCCAGGTGAAATCTGCCAGGAGAGACAGATCTGGCTGCCCTGGCCACCCGGGCCCACCTCTCATCTGCCTTTGAGACACTGGGACCATGTGCTTTTCTTTCTTATGGGAAAACCCATCCATCTCAACCAGGCACCCATGGCCAAAATTGGGAATCTGCCTCCACAATTCCCTATATCCAAGAACAGCTCCCAGAACAAAAGCTGCCAGGACTGACAAGTCTGGCTGGCCTTGGCTTCCTGTGGGCTGGCACTCATGTGCCTTTGAAACACTGGGGCTCTGTGCTTTTGTTCCTAATGAAGAGAACTCTTCTTCCTATGCAGGCGCCCATGACCAAAATTGTGATTCCACCTCCAAAATGCCCTGAGTCCAAGGATAGCCCCTAGATGAAAGGTGCCAGGAGAGACAGGTCTGGCTGGCTTGGCCTAAGGGTGCTACCTCTCTTCTTCCAATTCACTTGGACTTGGTGCTTTTCTTTCCTATGGGGAAAAAAACATCCATCTTGACAAGGCGCCCATGGCCGAAATTGGGATTCCATCTCCAAAACTCCATACAACCAAGGATTGCTCCCAAGTGAAAGGTGCCAGGACAGACAGGTCTGGAGGTCTGGCTGCCCTTGGCCTCTTGGGTGCTGCCTCTCACCTGGTTTCAAAACACTGGGGCTCAGTGCTTTCCTTCCAAAGGGAAAGAACCATCCTTATCTACACAGAAGCAGCTGAAATTTGGATTCCACCCTCAAAATT
Organism: Hirundo rustica; assembly: GCF_015227805.2. Classification (NCBI taxonomy): domain Eukaryota; kingdom Metazoa; phylum Chordata; class Aves; order Passeriformes; family Hirundinidae; genus Hirundo; species Hirundo rustica. The sequence continues at coordinate 243,164 of NW_026690714.1, read as the reverse complement.
CCCTATATATCCAAGTGTTGCTTTTAGTCAAAAGATACTAGGACAGAGAGGTCTGGCTGGCCTGGGCCTCTGATGGCTCCCTTTCATCTGGCCCTGAAACACCGGTGTTCCGTGCTTTCCTTCCTATGGAAAAGAATCATCCTTTTCCTCTGGGTGTCCATATCTGAAACTGGGATTCCACCTCTAAAATTTTGTATATCCAAGGGTTGCTCCCAGGCTAAATCTGGCTATCCTTGGCCTGTGGTGACCGCCCCTACTACACTGGGGCTCGGTTCCTTCCTTCCTTCCTATGGAGATCACTGTGGCACTGTGGGGACTTCATGAAACCAAGGGGTCATTGTGGCACCACTGGACCCCATGAAACCAAGGGGCCGTGGTGACACAGTGGACCCAAGAGACCATTATGACTCTGTGGGGCCTTATGGTACCATGCAGACCATTCAGACCCTTCAGGGCCTCCTGTAACCAAGGGGACATGATGACACTTTAGGACCTCATGGAAGCAAGGGACCATTGGCACACTGTGGGGCCACATGGAAGTGAGGGAACATGGAACAGGTCTAGCTGGCTTGGCATCCCAAGGGCCACCTGACAGGTCTGGCTGATCATGGAATGTCAAGGGCTGCCTCTCATCAGCTCCTGGAGCACTGGGGCTCTGTGTTTTCCTTGCTATGGAAAAGACTCGTCCATCTTTTCAGATGCCCATTGCCAAGATTGGTACTCTCCCTAAAAAATTTCTTGTGTGCAAGGCTATCTCCCAGAAAACAGCCGGCCAGCTCTGGCTGGCCTTGGCCTCTGGTGGTCACCTTGCAGGTGCCAGGAAACTCTGGGGCTCTGTTTCTTCCTATGGAAAAGAACCAGCCTTCTCATTAAGGGGCTATGGCCAAAATTGGAATTTGGCCCCCCAAATTCCATATAGCCAAGGATTGCTCCCAGACAAAACCAGCCAGGACACACAGGTTGTGCTAGCCCTGTCCTCTGCTGATTTTCCTGGACTATGAGCAGAATGTTTTCAATTGCAAACACCTTGGAGAGGGCCCAGGGATGTCCCAAGGTGGAGTTTTGAGGCCTTGGGTACATGACCATTACATACGGGCAAAGAAGCTCTGTGCTCAGTGGGGTGGAGACTGAGGACAGTGGAGGAGAGCCATGAGAGTGTTTAAAGAGCATTTTCAGAGATAGTGGATCCTTTTCACATAGTGGAAAACAGCCAGAGAAAGAAAGAATTAATTCCAAGAGCAGCTGGGGAAGTCCAGACTGGACACCAGGAGAAGGGAATTTCCCTCCCAGGGCAGGGCTGTGGTACAACACATCCCCCAGTAGGAGCCTGGAGCAGCCCAAGGCTCTGTGTGCCCAGGCAGAGGCAGGCAGGATGCAGAGCTGTCAGCAGAGGAAGGGGCCAGTGAGGTGGGGCAGCCAGGGGATGAAGACAGCCTGCAGGGACAGAGGCACAGGGCATGGACACCGTAGGACAGCCTGGGCTGGAGAGGGCACAGGGATGGGCAGCAGCTGAAAGGCCCTGATAGAGCCAATGCCTGCAGCACTTTGGCCATGGCTGCTGGCCCTGGCACTGAGGCCAGGAGGGGACAAGTGACCCTTGCAGGCCTGGGGCCTCATTGCCCCCTTGTCCCTGCTCAGCAGCCTGGCAGGGGCCACCCCATGGTGCTGCCCTTGGCATTGCACATCCCCACATCCCAGTGCCCCGGGAAGAGCCCTGAGCAAGGAGGGAGGGACAGGATCTGCCTTGCCAGGGGCTGGAGCTGAGGGCTTGGACATTTGCATTCCTGAAACACATCCAGGTTTGCTCAGCATCAGAGACACCTTTTCCTTGTCTGTCCTCACCAGTCCACAGTACTTGCAGTGTTCTGCTTAACTAGAACCTGGGGACACTTTCCTATGAGTTGTGTCCCTCAGTGGGACCCATTAAAAGTTAAAGAAACTTCGGACTTTGAATCTGACTGTGAGTTCTTGAGAAGATTTTTGAGCACACTCTGAGGGACTGAGTCTGGTGTAAACAGCACCAAAGTCCCAAGAGGGTCATTAAAGTCCTTGTGCTCTGTCTGTGCTGCTGAGCTGGGCTGGGCTCCTGGCACAGAGGAAGCTCCTGGCAACCAAGAAGAGCTTGAAAAAGACACATCTGAGGAGCAGCTCCTTTCCCAGCCCAGCAGGGCTGAGGGCATTACTTGCAGGTACCTGAGAGCAGTGAAGCAGACAGAAGCTTAAAGCAGCTGGGAGGACAATTCTGAGATTATTCGTGGCGAAATCTTCACAACTTTTGACACAGTCAGTCCCTGGCTGCAGGGATCTCCTAAAGCTGACCCCTGACAGGACTGACATGACTGTAAGGATGGCTCTGCTGCTGTTCCTGGTTTGGGGGAGGATGTGCTCCAGAGCAGGGCTGCACTGAGCACCGTCAGAGGGACAGGGCAGGATGGCTCCTGCTGCCAGGGACAGCTGCAGGGGCTGAAGCTGGGGCTGCAGCCAGGGGTGCCCAGGGCTGTCCTGCAGAGCAGCTCCTGCAGCCCTGAGGGCTCCTGGCCAGGCCAGGGGATCTGCCTCCTGCCAGGGGCAGCTCTCAGCCTGCCTGGGAACTCCCCATGGATGGTGGACAGGAGCTGTGGGTGTAAGGAGTGACTCCTGCCAGGGCAGGTCCTGCTGCTGTGGAGAGGGTGCTGTGTGGGCCAGGGCTGCTCACAGCTCCAGCTCATGCCCAGGTCATTCCCAAGGGGACTTTTCATGAGCTCATTCAGGGCAGAGGTTTCCTGCTTGAGTCTCTGCTTTCCTGACTCTGTGCTCCCACTTTTCCCTAGTTCAGCTTGTCCTCCCGTGGCAATGGAAACTCAGGTGCGCAGGGCAGAGCAGGGGCTGAGGCTCTTAAACCATCCCACTGAGTTTTCCTGGGAACCTCAGCAAGTGCCTCCAGCTCCCCAGCCTCCAGATCCATGCAGCATCCCCTTTCCATGGTGCCCAGGCCTGGGGGAGCTGTTCTTTAATCCCTGCAGCCCCGAGCAGCTGCAGGGCAGAGCTGGCCCAGGGGCTGGGCTGGGCTCTGGCAGCACTGGCAGGGAAGGAGCCCGGGGCCACAGGAACAGCTCGGGCTGGGACAGCTCCAGCAGCAGAGCCGTGGGCAGGGAGGGAGGGAGGCAGCACTGAGGGAAGCCCTGCTGCAGGGGAGATGTGGCACCTGCCAGCCCTGCCCTGCAGGGCACACACTGCCCTGAGCAGCACAGCTCTTGTGTCCCCTCGCAGCCAGCACAGCCCTCAGCCCAGGGGCTCGGGGCCCTCAGTCCCCTCTGGGGCCGGCAGAGCAGCCCCAGAGATGAAGAGCATTTCTCCTGCCATGTGCCCATTCCCTGCTGAGCAGGGCCAGAGGGCCACTGTCCTGCACTGCTGCTGCCTGGGAGGGGCTGTGCAGGGCTGGGATGGGAAAGGCTTTTCCTCAGAGCCCAGGTCTCTCTCTCCTTGCCTTGCCCAGGTGATCCTGGCTTTGCTGACGGGCTCTCTGGGAATGGCAGTTCCAGCTGCAGGCTCAGGCCCAGCCCTTGGGCTCCTCCTGTGCAGGCAGAGCACAGCAATGGGGTGTCCCAGCTCCCTCTGCCCCAAGGAGCTCTGGGCAGGGCAGGCTGGAGGCTGGGAATGAGCTGACTCTCCTCCAGCAGTGCCATGGACAGGACCCTGGGTGTGTCCTGGGGATGCCATCCAAGCTGTGAGCTGCCTCCAGGAGACACTGGGGGACAGGAGTGTCCTTGGCCAGGAGTGGGGCTGAGACTCTGAGAAAGGCTGAGCCAGTTTGCTCTGCTGTGGCTCCCTCTGCTCTCAGCTGTGTCAGGCTGATTTTCAGGGGAACACAGGGACTGCCCTGGATCTCAGAAAGGGCAGCTGGGGACAGATGGAGTGACAGAGCAGCTCCCTTCACCCTTCACTGAGTTCCAGCCAGTGCTCTTGCCTTGCACAGTTCTCTCTGATCTCCCTGGGCACAGCAGGAAACCCTCTCCAGCTGCCTTTGGCCATCACCGTTCCTTAGCCCTGGCACAGGAGATGCTGCCAAGCTCCTCTGCCTCAGGAGCAGTTTGGGCTGATGAAGTCCCACCCCAGGACTGGCCCCTGTCCCTGTTCCCATGACCCCAGTGCTGCAGAGCAGAGCTGATCCCTCGGTGTCCATGGGCAGAGCCCCTGCTCGTCACAGCAACGGGGCCAGATTCCAGCAGAGCTCCAGGCATGGGGATGAAGGAAGGGCTCTGAGAAAAGGAAAATTGGGTGGCACAGAGCATCAGGGGTAGGGATGGGAAAAGGGACTTGGACATTACTCAGCAGTGTCTGCCTTGACTTATCACTGTGTCCTGCTTCAACAGGTTCCCGTTGGCCAGGCATGGCAAATGTCCAACAGCAGCTCCATCAGCCACTTCCTCCTGCTGGCATTGGCAGACACGCGGCAGCTGCAGCTCCTGCACTTCTGCCTCTTCCTGGGCATCTCCCTGGCTGCCCTCCTGGGCAACGGCCTCATCATCAGCGCCGTAGCCTGCGGCCACCTCCTGCACACGCCCATGTTCTTCTTCCTGCTCAACCTGGCCCTCACCGACCTGGGCTCCATCCTCACCACTGTCCCCAAAGCCATGCACAATTCCCTCTGGGACACCAGGATCATCTCCTACACAGGATGTGCTGCACAAGTCTTTCTGATTTTCTTCTTCTTTGGTTCAGAGCTCGCGCTTCTCACCGTCATGTGCTACGACCGCTACGTGTCCATCTGCAAACCCCTGCACTACGGGACCCTCCTGGGCAGCAGAGCTTGTGCCCACATGGCAGCAGCTGCCTGGGCCAGTGCCTTTCTCAATGCTCTCATGCACACGGCCAATACATTTTCCCTGCCCCTGTGCCATGGCAATGCCCTGGGCCAGTTCTTCTGTGAAGTCCCACAGATCCTCAAGCTCTCCTGCTCACATTCAAACCTCAGGGAACTTGGGCTTCTTGCTGTTAGTGCCTGCTTGGTATTAGGTTGTTTTGTGTTCATTGTTTTCTCCTATGTGCAGATCTTCAGGGCTGTGCTGAGGATCCCCTCTGAGCAGGGACGGCACAAAGCCTTTTCCACCTGCCTCCCTCACCTGGCTGTGCTCTCTCTGTTCCTCAGCACTTCCATATTTGCCTACCTGAAGCCCCCCTCCATCTCCTCCCCATCCTTGGATCTGGCCCTGTCAGTTCTGTACTCAGTGGTGCCTCCAGCCCTGAACCCCCTCATCTACAGCCTGAGGAACCAGGAGCTCAAGGCTGCAGTGTGGAGACTGATGACTGGATGTTTTCTGGAACATTAAACTGATGGCTAATTTCTGCAAATCACTTGGAATAAAAGTAATTTTTGATATTTCTTGTTGCTTTAGGTTAGAAGGTTTTTTTCTTTAATTTTTTTTTTTCATCTTCTGCACAAAGGAATGTGATGTTTCTGCCATTCCTCATTTTGTTTCTCGCTATTCCCGTGGCCACAGACTTTGTCAGTGAAGGGCTGTACTCCCCATGGTTTTAAAGTAACTCAAGGATCTCCCAGAAAACATTTCTGCAGAGTTCCCCCTTTTGTTCCCTTCTCTGCAGCTGCAGCAGCAATGTCTGTGTGCAGAGCTGGGGCAGATCAGTGCTGGCACAGCAGCTGTGCCCAGGAGCAGCAGCACTTGGTGTTGCCAGTGCTGCTCCCGTGCCCCTGCCCCGCTGCCCTCCTGGCCCTGGTGTTGCTGTAGGGCCTGAGTGCTCTCGGGGCCGGGCACAGTGCTGGGGGTGGCAGTGCCGGGGCTGCAGCAGGGACAGGCCATGGGCACTGCTGGGGCAGCGCTGACGCCTCAGGGCAGGGCCTGGGGGCTCCAGGCTCCTTGCCCAGGCTCTCTCCAGAACACGCCCAGGCCAATGCTCAGCAGAGAAAAGCCCCGTGAGCAGCCCCAGGGTGGCCGTGGGCAGGCTGGGGGCAAACAGCATGGCTGGGGCTCTGCAAGGTGCCTGGGGGAGATGGGAAGGAGCAGCAGAGCAGGGGCTGATCCATCCCCACTGCGCTGGACACCCCAGGGCAGCGTCCCAGAGCGTCCTCATGCACCTGCCAACAACATCCCCCCTCTGCAGCCCTGGCCTCTCCCCCAGCTCACACAGGTGCCGCATCCTTGCAGGCACAGACACGGCAGCACTGGCTCAGGAGCCCCTGTTTGCACTGCCCAGAGCAGGCGTGAGCACCCCCATGGTGTTGGTGTGGGGAGATGAACCTGAGTGAGCACAAATGCCATCAGCCCCTGGGGCCAGGAAGGGCTGGGGGACAGCAGGGAAACCACTCAGGTTTGTGGTGGCCTCTGAAGTCAGGCAGAAAATTTGTTCCCATGAGCTGTGAGTTTCCTGTGCCACTGCAGATGTTGTTGCTCAGAGCCAGGGCTGCCTGGCAGCCACCCCCAAACTGCCCTCAGCATTTCCTTTGTCTCACCTGTGCTTTCTTTACTTCTCCTGCTACAAATTCCTTCCTATTGCCCACCTCTGTTCCCTCCACTGCCAACAGCCCATCCCTGGTTGCCCTTTTCCTCCTTGGCCCCAATCCCTATTTCAGTTCCTGAGTTCCTGGCACCATGGGAACGTCCCTTGGGGAGCAGGATCATCCTCCAAGTGCTTCAGGAATTGTCTGCAGGCTCCTGCAGTGCCTCGTGCTGCTCCCTTGCCAGAGGCACCACAGGCCAGGGGGGCACATCTGGGCTGCTGTGTCTGGCTGTGGGGCTCCCTGTTCTGGGCAAGGAGGAGGAGCTGCAGAGGCTGTGCAGGACTGACAGGATGGGCTTTGGGGCTGTGAGGAGAAGCTGAGGGACCTGGGCTGCTGGACCTTCTGGAGAGGAGGCCCAGGGCTCATCCTGCAACTGCTGCAAGGGTGGTTTCAGAGAATCACAGAATCAGCCAGGTTGGAAAAGACCTTGGACATCATCAATGTCCAGCCTGTGCCTTGACACCACCTTGTCTCCCCTGAGCCTCCTTTTCTCCAGGATAAACAACCCCAGCTCCCTCAGCCACTCCTCACAGGACTTGTGTTCCAGACCCCTCACCAGCCTTCTTGCCCTTCTCTGGACACGCTCCAGCCCCTCCATGTCATTCCTAAATTCTGGGCCCAGAACTGAACACAGCACTTGAGGTGCTGCCCCAACTAGTGCTGAGCACAAGGGAATAATCACTGCCCTGCTCCTGCTGGCCACACTGTTCCTGATCCAGGCCAGGTGCCATTGGCCTTCTTGGCCACCTGGGAACACTGCTGGCTCATGTCCAGCCTGCTGTCCATCTGTCCCTGTGCGTCCTTTTCTGCCTGGCCACTGTCCAGTCACTCTCTCCCCAGCCTGTAGCGCTGCAGGGGTTGTTGTGGCCAAAGTGCAGGACCTGGCACTTGGACTTGTTAAACCTCACATTTTGGATTTGGCCCCTTGATCCAGCCTGTCCAGGTCCCTGTGCAGAGATCCTCCTACCCTCCAGCAGATCAACAATCCCACACAATTTGGTGTCACCACAGTTCTATGATGCTGTAGAGTGTCACAATGGTCTCCATGATTCCATGAGGCCTCCCAGTGTCACAATGTTCTTTTGGTTCCATGGGGCTCCTTGGTGTCACAAAGTCCCTTGGATCCTTGGGCCCTGAAGTGTCACAATGGTGCTTTGGTTCCATGAGGTCTGGCAGTGCAGCAATGATCTCCTTGGTTCCAGAGTGTCACAATGGCCTCTTGGTCCCAAGGGGCACCACAGTGTCGAACATGTTTCCTTCATTCCAGGAGTCCCTGCGGAGCAGCACTGGCCCCTTGGTTCCATGGGGCCCTGCAGTGTCACAATGACCCCATCAAAACACAAGGTCCTGCTCTGTCCCAATGCTCTGCATGGTTCCACAAGGCCCTGCAGTGTCACAGTGGCCTCTTGGTTCCATCGGGCCTCAGACTGCCCCAGTGTGTTCCCTGGAGCTGCAGTGTCACAATGGAGCCCTGGTTACACAAGATCCTGCAGTGTCACCAGGGACCCTTGGTTCCATGGGGCACCCCAGTCACACAATTGTTCCCTCAGTTCCAAGGGTCCTTGCAATGGAACAATGGCCCCTTGATTCCATTTGGTCCAGGGTCTCACAAGGGTCTCCTTGGTTCTGCAGTGGCACCATGGCCCCTTGGTTCAACAAGGCCCCTCAGGGTCACAGTGGCCTCTGTGGTTCCACCAGGACCCAGACTGTCACCACAGACTCCTTGCTTGCATTTAGCCCCACAGTGTCACAATGGCCCCTTGGCTCTATGGTGCCATGTCGTACACAGTGTCACTCTGGTCCTCTTAGTGCCACCAGGCCCTGCAGTGTCACAATGGCCCCTTGCTTCCCCAGGACCCTGCAGTGTCACCATCATCAGAGAATCAACCAGGCTGGAAAAGACCTTGGAGAGCATCAAGTCCAACCTGTGACCCAACACCACCTTGTCACCCAAACCATGGCACTGAGTGTCACATCCAGTCATTCCTTAAACACTTCCATGGACAGTGAGTCTACCCACCTCCCTGGGCAGCCCATTCCAATGCCCAATCACACATTCTGTGAAGAATATTTCCTAATGTCCAGCGTAAACCTCCCCATGTGCAGCTTAAGGCCATGTCCTCTTGTCCTGTCACTGTTCCCTGGGAGAAGATACCACCCCCACCTGGCAGCACCCTCCTGTCAGTAAAGAGTGATGAGGTCTCCCCTGAGCCTCCTCTTCTCCAGGATAAACAACCCCAGCTCCCTCAGCTGCTCCTCACAGGACTTGTGTTCCAGACCCCTCACCAGCCTTGTTGCCCTACTCTGGACAGACTCCAGCCCCTCCATGTCCTTAATGAATTGGGGGGCCCAGAACTGGACACAGCACTCGAGGTGCTGCCCAACCAGTCCAGAGCAAAGGGAAGAATCACTGCCCTGCTCCTGCTGCCCACACTGTTCCTGATCCATAGGAGTGCCAGGGGTTGGATGAGGGAAATGGTGGGGATGGGGACAAAGTCTGATTGATTGTCAGCCATGAAAGGTCTTGATTTTCATATCTATTCAGACTGCATTAGAAGGTGCTGGGAGTCAATATCAATTGGACATTGCTGATATCAATCTATAAACAGGAAAATGAAACTGGAAAACAGTTCTCTCTGCATTGTTTTCAATATAGTGTATTCCCTTTGAATACACTTCTGAAATTGTCTAATTAACCACACAAGAACTAAAAACTTAAGTTATTCCCATGGGCTTTTCTTGTTCGGTATATTGAACAAATATTTACAAGCTTTTCTCCCTGAATTCCTGAACTGAAGAGCTCAAGAAAGAAGAGGCCTCTGGAGTACTAAAATTCATCATCAACCTCCAAGGGGCTGAGGATCCATCCTCACCAGAGCAGGAATGAACAGAAATGGGCACAGCTTTCTGGCTGCCCCAGCTTTGGGATGGGCCCTGGGCCTGGAGCAGGAGAAGTTCTTGAGAGCCCCAAGTTTACGGCTTTGCCCTGTACCTCTGTCCCTGCAGGCTGTCGTCATCCCCTGGCTGCCCCACCTCGCTGGCCCCTTCCTTTGCTGACAGCTCTGCATCCTGCCTGCCTCTGCCTGGGCACACAGAGCCTTGGGCTGCTCCAGACTCCTCTGGGGGATGTGTTACACCACAACCCTGCCCTGGGAGGGAAATTCCTTTCTCCTGGTGTCCAGCCTGGGCCTCCCCAGCTGCCCTTGTGCCATTATTTCCTTCTCAGGCTGTTTTATACAAAGAAGAAAATTCCAGCATCTCTGGAACCACTTTCAATCCCTCCCTGGCTACTCTTCTCTTCAGTGTGCACACCACTAAGCCCAGAGCCACAATCCTCTACATGCTGCTTGTGTGATGAGCCTCCAAACCGCACCTTGGGAGGTTTTTGGGTCATCTCCAAGGTCAGTGAAAATAGAAGCAGTGGTCAAAGGTATTTGCTTCAAAATATTGCAGTGACAGAACAAGGGTCAATATCTTTTAACTGAATGAGGGTGGATTTTGGATTTGTTAGAAGGAGGAAATATTTTAAATGAGAGTGGCACAAGACTGCAACCATTTTTTCGGAAGGAGTGGATGCCCCAATGCCAGGAATGCTCCAAGAGCAGGAGCTTGGTGCAACCTGACACAGTGAAAACCCCTCCCCAAGGATGGAATCCCTGTTGTGTGGGTTCTCTGAGGTGCTGGGTGACCTCACAACACTTCTGGCCAGAATGTCTGCTGAGGAGCAGCCAGGCTGCTGCAGTGGCAGTGACCTCACAGCCATCACCATGGCAGCCCTGTCCCCTGGGCCTGGCTCTCCCCTTTCCTCTGCCCCTGCCTTGTCTCTGCTGGGATGAAGTTTTGTCATTAATATCTTGTTCCCAAGGAGCTGGGGCCAATTGCTTCCCAGTCAGGCTCCTGGAGCAGAAGTGGCTTTTCAGAGCCCAGCCAGAAATGAGCCCTGGAGCAGCAGCTCTGCAGTGGTGGCCACCAGGCCGCCTTGCCAAGGGAGGCTTCTGGCCATGGCCTGGAAGCAGCTGCTGCTGCCAAGGTGCCTTTGGTGCCTCAGGCTCTCCCTGGCACAGCTCCCAGCACGGCACTCTGCACTTGTGCCCGAGGCCTTCACTGTGTTGGGGCTGGCCTGGGGCTTTTCCTGCAGCGGGATCTGCCCTGGTCCTGGCACAGGAAAGGCAGTTCCTGCTGGAGCAGGAGGCTCTGCCTGCAATGGGCTCAAACAACTCCAGCAAGGCTCTGGTTGGAAAGCCCTCAGTGGGAAATGAAGGAGGGGCATCATGCTGTTTTTGCAGTGAATATCAATGCTGAAAGCAGCCTGAATCCTCCATCCCAAAGTTCAACATCCTGAGAGGGAGCTGAAGCTGTGGCAGAGCTGCTAAAATCCCCAGAGAAAGGAACAACCAAGTGACACCACTGAGAGCTTCTGCAGAGCTGCTGAGCTGGCACAGCCTGGGCACATCTGACTGACAGAGCAGCACTTCAGACTAGAAAAGCCCCATCCCAAATTTTAATGGCAGCATCTCCTGACATTTCCCTTCTTGGGAGAGTGTGGAGATTTCTCCCTGCAGTGGGGACATCCCTCAAGGTCACTGCTCCAGGCTGAGCCAAAGGGATTTACCCATGGTCATTGTTCTGGGAGAGTGATATCAATCTCTACTTAATTACTGGTTTTGCTTTAATACAATTACTTCTAAATTGCTTCCTTTTTCAGCCTGAGTGTCCCTGTAGAGTAACAGGGTATCTTGCATGCAGTTCCACAAGCTCAGGCTTCTCATTTCATGAGGCATCTGGGAAGAAAATGGCCTTTTTTCAGAAAGACAACAGCAGAGGGAATGGATTAGAAATTATTAGAAAAAATTACCCTCCTTATAGACAAGGTTCACCAAGGCACTCCCTGTATTTCTCTGTTTCAGATTCCTTCTGTCATCTACTCTGGGAGGTGCAGCTTGTTCTGGTGCTCATCAGGAACTGATTGTTCTCTTGATGTAGACCAGCATAAGTCATATAGAATCATCTAAACTGAAAACAGAAACAAACTACCTATGTCAACCCATTTTCATGTTTTAGATCACTTTCCAGGTGTACCATGGAGATGTTGGAATGATTATCACACAACTCTCCACTTCTGGCTGCAGGCTCTGGAGATTCTTTCTCTGAGTTCAGTCAGGGTTGCATCCCCCAGCAAGTCCTGTTTTTCAAGCCTGGAACAGTCACAATGAAAACCTTAAAAATGGCACAACTCCCCAGTCCACCAGGAAAGAAAGAACAAGTTGTAAAATTCTCCAAACATTTGTCCTGCTTTGCTGCAAGAGTTGTGCTGCACACATGGTGTGGAAAGCCAAGAGAAGCTACAGTTGATGGCACATACTGTGACAGGAGCTCGACCTCATTCTCCAGGAAAGGTTCTTGAAAAGAGTAGGTATGACTGTGGAGAAGATTCCTGGAAAACTGGAACAGCTTTCCAGAAGAGAAATGAAAATGAAAAGAAACGAAGCCAAGATGTTTTACTCCATTTATTTCTATGATCCCCTTTCCCATCCTGCACTACTTCTCCATCCCATTAATTCCAAATGGCTCTCACCTCTAAGACCAATGACATAGTGAATTTTAGACACTCTGAAATACCATGAGCTATGCACAGTTTGCCTTATCCTGTTTTTGTTGGAAAGCAGTGCTGGAGACACAAGTGCAGTGCTTGGGTCAGGCATGAATCCTACAGGCAGGGAATGTGCCCTGACAGTGTCTGAGCCTCAGCAGGGACAATGCACAGCAGCGTTGCTGTGCTGGGTTTCCATGGAACCATGCCAGGAGCAGCTGCTGAGGTCAGAAGCCATGGCAGCCACCACCCTGCTCCAAAGGCCCTTGGCAGGGTGGGCTCCTGCCCTGGCTCTGTGTGCCAGGAGCCGGCAGCGCTGGGTGCAGGGAGCCCAGGGAGGGCACAGAAATGCTGGGCTGAGAAATGCTGGGGGGACAGCGAGAGGGGCGTGTGCAGCCGGCCAGGGCACAGGAGCAGCACGCACAGGGGGCACAGCCTGCAGGACAGATGGCCAAGGGCTGGGCAGGGCTGGCAGGGCCACAGGCACCCAGGCCTTTGTCCCCTGGGCTCTGGCAGCGCCTCTGGAGGCCCCACAGAAGGAACTTTCCTTTCAGGGGCTGCACTTTGGTCCTCCCTGGCCCCTCCCTGAGGAGGCTGGCAGGGGTTGCAGTTTGATGACATTTGTCCTTGCTGCCCCTCCCATCCCACTGCCCCACAAACAGCCCCGAGGCACCCGTGAGGGACAGGCCCTGCTGTGCCAGGCCTGGGCTCAGGGCTTGGCCTTTCTGCTTCCTCCAGCCAAAACCCAGGCCTTGCTCAGCCCTGCAGTTCCTGCTGCTGTGCCCCAAGCTCCCTCGGCCGGTGCTGGAAAGGACTT
>NW_026690714.1:125251-229762 GCF_015227805.2 Hirundo rustica | reverse complement strand
TTCCTTTCTCTTCCTTTCTCTTCCTTTCTCTTTCTCTCCTCCTTTTCTCTTTCTCTCCTCCTTTTCTCTTTCTCTCCTTTCTTTCTTTCTTTCTTTCTTTCTTTCTTTCTTTCTTTCTTTCTTTCTTTCTTTCTTTCTTTCTTTCTTTCTTTCTTTCTTTCTTTCTTTCTTTCCCAGCTGCCTGCACCTTCCCAAACTCACTGACACTCCACCTCAGCCCTGCTACACAATTGCTACAACCACCATCACTCACCCAAAACTGCCTCTTGCTTTTCTGCCCCCTGCTCCAACAGCCCAAAACACCCCATCCCCCCACTGCAATCCCTACCCCTCTCTATTTTCACAAAACCCCCTCACACTGCAATCCCCACATTATACTGGCCACACCAGACCAGACTATGCCATGTCTTCAGGGCAGGATGTTCCCTGCAACCAGCCCTTGGACACTTCCAGGGATTCCAGGGCAGCCGCAGCTTTTTCACCCACTCTGTGCCAGGGCCCCACCACCCTCCCAGGGAACAAGTCCATCCCCACATCCCAGCTCACCCTGGCCCCAAGCAGTGTCCAGCCATGGCCTGTGTCCTGGCACTGCAGGCCCTTGGCAAGAGTCTCTCCCAGCCAGCAATTCCTGCTCTTCTCTGCTGTGGGGCAGCAGCTGCAAGTTGATTTGCTCCCTGGGCCACTGGCCCAGCCCCAAGCCAGGGCCGGGACCTTTCCCCAGAGCCCTGCAGCCACTGCAATGGTCACAGCTCTGAGGCTGCTGCAGCTCCAGGAGCCTTTGGACACCGCTCCCGGGAATGCCCAGGCTGCCACTGTTGGGCTGTCTGTATAGGGCAGGGGTCTGCACTCCACGATCCCGCTGCCTCCCTCCCAGCTCAGCCCCTTCTGCAGTTCTCACCCTTGGGCTCAGCCTTTGTGTCTCCTCCAGGTGCTGGCAGAGCTCTTGGGGCTGGGGCAGGAGCGGGACAGCCCCAGCGTTCCCCTCTCTGTGACACCACGGTGGTGACAGCTCCAACGTTCCCTGCCTGGAGACGCTCCAAGGGAAGCGTCCAGAGCCACAGCCAGAGAGCAAAACTGACCGGGCACTGAGCACCCCCGGCCTGGGCTGATGTGCATTGCTGTGCACACAGCTTGAAGAAAGTCCCCTTGCCCACCCCACAATGTCACAGAAAATGCCAGATAGAGTTACAGAGCTCTTCCCAGAGCTGACAGTGGAGTCATTTTTAAAAAAAAAGAAAAAAACAAACAAAAAAACAATTAAACAAACAAACAACCCCCCCCAAAAAAACTGCAAAAACACCCCCAAGCTAAAACAAAAAAATCCCCACCCCCCAATAAAAAGCACAGAAAACTCCCTCCCAAAAACAAATAACCCAAACAAACAAACAAGCAAAGAAAGACCAAAAAAAAAAAAAAAAAAAAAAAAAAATCAAGAAAAAGAACTTCCCTCAAGCAGAGCTGTTCCATCCGTCAGTTCTCACACCTGCAGGCACAAAAGACCTGTGGCTGCAAAAAATGAGGACTCATTGGGCACATTTGCAGGAAAACCAGGTTTAGGACAGGCTTTCAGCAGAATTGTTCTCAGCTGAGCAAAAAAGAGCCCCTTTGGCAGCTGCAGGGCCATTGGAAACGCAGACCCTCAAGCCCACAGGGGAGAAAAGGGCTCTGAATTCCCCTCACCTCACACGTAAACCCTGTTCTCAGGCTGCTTCATACACAGGATTCTTCTGGAGGACAGTGGAAAGCTGAGAGTCAGCTCTGGCTTCTCCACGTTCTGTGCCCTAAAGCTGCCTGGAAGAAGAAGTTTAGGCTCAGCTCCAGTGGCACAATCCCTCCTGGCCCAGGGCACAGCACCAGGAAGGTCTTTGCGTGCCAAGGCTTTGCTGCAGCCAAGGAAAGCTCCTGGCTCAGGGTCACCTTTCCTGCTCAGCCAGAGCCCCGAGTGCCCCAGCAGCAGCAGAGAATGGCAGCATTGGCACGGGCTGGCACAGGAGGGGGAGATTTCCCCCTCGAGAGAGGCTCATATTCCAGTTGTTGCATTCAGGCAGCTCCAGATGCCTCAGCTTTGGTTGCACAGCAGCTGGAAATGCAAGTGCAGGAGCTCTGTTCATGCCCAGCAACAGCAGGTGACAGCAAGGACAGGGTCCTGGCAGCGTGACATTTGCAGAGAGAGTCTTCAGCAAGTGCTGAGGGCTGGAACTCTGTGCAGAAAATGCCCTGGGGGTCTCTGCACCAAGGCAAAAGGAACAAAGTTTCAGTTCTGTCCTCACTATGCAGCACCAAAATGGTTCCTTTTCAGGATAAGGTTCCATTGCTGGGTGTTCTCCGAGCCCCAGTGGAGAGCCCAGGGTGCCAAGGAACTGAGAGCACGGACTGTGCAGGAGCCGGGCACAGCGAGAGAGCCCGGGCTGAAGGTCAGCCCCGGGGCGGGCAGGGACTGGGAGGGGGCAGAGCCCGGGGGGTCCCGCAGAGCCTCCCTGCTCCAAAGCCCCGCCTGCGCCAGCGGGGCAGCTGCCGGGAGCCGTGTGCCAGGGCCGGGCCGCAGGTGGGTGTTCCAAGTGCCTCCAGGGGAGCAGCTTTTTGTCCTGATCCGGGGGCATTCCCGTGGGGTTGGGGTCCCTGGGAAGGCGCACGAGGACAGGGTGGAAGTGGTTGGTTTGTGTTTTTGTGTTTTGGATTTTTTTTTTTTTTTTTTTTTTTTTTTTTTTTTTTTGTGGTGGGGGTGGTGATGGCTGGTTGAGATTTTAGTGTTTTTTGGGGAGGATGGGGGGAATGTTTTATCTGTGCAATGCCCCCATGTGTTTGAAGCCCCGCGGGTGCGGGGAGCGCTGGCGCAGCCCCGGCACGGGCGGGGCGGCCCCGGGCGGGCTGTGGGAGCCGGGAGCGGCCGCCCGGGCCCGGAGCCGCCGCCTTGGGCCGGGAGCCCCCCGGGCAGAGCTCTGTGCTCGGGGCCGAGGCCCGGGCGGCCCGGGGAGCGCTCGGCGGCCCGTGGGCCCCCGGCGCAGGCAGCTCCGTGTGGCCGGGCTCCGAGGGGAGCGGCCCGGGCCGGCCGTGGCCGTGCGGGGCCTGGCGGGGCTCGGGGGGCTGGGCCGGGCCGGGCAAAGGCTGAGGGAGAGCGGGGGAAGCGTTGGCACAGAGGCCCCGGGCTCCCCGTGCCCCCCTGGCCACGCAGCCGGGCTTGGGGACCGCCTCGCTCAGAGCCAGCCCCGGCTGCGGGGGTCCCCGGGGGGCCCTGGGGAGGGGGCGGCGGGGGCTGACGGAGCTCTGTGCCCGGGGCTGGGCGCGGCTGCCGAGGGAGCGCAGGATGCAGGGTCCCCCCGTGCTGGGGCTGCCTCTGGCCGGCTCCGGGGCTGCATTGTCAGCCCTGAGACACCTGGGGATCGCCCAGCATCGGCAGGGTTGGAAGGGAAACCCAGGACTGGGGGAAGCAGAAACGGGCAGTGCAAGAGCTGGGGGTGTTCCAAAAGCCTGAAGATGTTTGGAACATGTACAAGGGGTCCCATGGATACCCCAGGACACAGAAAGAGGGACACCAGACAGTGCTGACCGGTGGGACACCTGTGATGCCAAACTGGTGATCCCAGAGAAGTGGAACCTCCTGGATTCCCTGGGGGCACAGCAGCCCACAGAGGGGGACGACCAATACAAACTAGATTCACAGCAACCCAGATGGGGGGGCCTCTAGGATCCCAAAGTGGAGGGACCAGGGAGGGGAAACTCCTGGTTGGTGTTTTTGCTGAATCTTGGTAATTTGTGTATGTTGATGGATTGAATCTTGGTGTTTTGGAGGTTTTTATGGGCACCAGATGCCCAGTAACTTCCAGAGACTGCCTTGGGCAGGAGGGACCCCCTAACCCAATGTGCCCATACATTGTATTTTTCCCCAAACCAGGATCTCACATTGCAAAACCTTGGCCAGATGGAGAAGAAGGCTGTGAGGAAGAGGAAGATGCCACGGAACAGCCAGGCAGGTGAGGAGGAAGTCAGTGCCCCTTTCCCCCTCTCTTCTGCTCCATTTCGCAGCCCAGCATGGCCTCCGGCTGCAGGACAACCCCGCTGCCAATGCCATCCTGCCAGAGATATGTTGGGAGAATTTCCTTCCCCTTCCCTGTGGCATGGAGGCAAATCCCATCCCCTCCTTGTCCTTCCTCTCCCAGACAAGGAGCTGAGGATGGAGACCAGGGAGAACAAATCCCCGCAGCAGAACGTCATGGAACATGTTTTGAACAGCTCCACAGTGCAGGAATCCAAAAGGGAGGAAAAGCTCCCGAGATCCTGCAGGAGGAAGGACTCCAAACCCATCCCAGCATGCTCTGAGGAGGAAAGACCCACCCTGTGCCAGGAAGGTGGACAGAGCTTCAGCCAGGGCTCTGAGCTGGTGGTCCCTGGGCAGCCTCATGATGGGGAGAAGCCCTACAGGTGCTTGGAGTGTGGGAAGAGCTTCAGCTGGAACTGCCTCCTGATCAGACACCAGAGGATCCACACTGGGGAGAGGCCCTACGAGTGTCCTGAGTGTGGGAAGAGGTTTCAGACCAGCTCCAGTCTCCTCCAGCACGAGCGGATTCACACAGAGGAGAGGCCCTTCCGCTGCCCTGAATGTGGGAAGGGCTTCAACCGCAACTCCACCCTCATCAGGCACCGGCGCATCCACACTGGGGAGAGGCCCTACGAGTGTGGGGAATGTGGGATGAGCTTCAGCCAGAGCTCCCACCTGATCCGCCACCAGAGGATCCACACCAAAGAACGGCCCTACGAGTGTGAGCAGTGTGGGAAGAGCTTCATCCAGCGCTCCCACTTGATCCGCCACCAGAACCTCCACGCTGAGGAAAGGCCATACAAGTGTGGGGAATGTGGGAAGGGCTTCAACCAGAGGTCCCAGCTGATCATCCACCAAATGATCCACACTGGGGAGAGGCCCTACGAGTGTCCCGAGTGTGGGAAGAGGTTTCAGACCAGCTCCACTCTCCTCCGGCACCAGCGGATTCACAGAGAGGAGAGGCCCTTCCACTGCCCCGACTGCAGGAAGGGCTTCAAGCAAAACTCCCACCTCATCAGGCACCGGCGCATCCACACTGGGGAGAGGCCCTACGAGTGTCCCCAGTGTGGGAAGAGCTTCACCCAGAGGTCTCACCTGAGCCAACACCAACGGAGGCACCGGTAAGGGAAGTCCTGGAAGTGCCCCAGTTGTGAGAAGAGCTTCATGTGTGTCTCCAACCTCATCCCCCATCAGAGGACCCACATTGGGCAGAGCCCTGGTGACCCACATTTCCCATGATCCATGCTGGGAAGACACCTGTCCCTCTCCCTGCCCCTGGCAATGATGTGAGGTTGGACTGAAGAACATGAGGGTCTGGCCATGGTCCCATCATTGTATTTGATCCCATCTCAGGTCATTGCCAGGGGCAGGAAAGGGACTCTCTCTCCTTTCCCAAGGACAAGGGTGTCCTTTCCCAGCAGGAGGAAATACGTGGCTGGGAAGCGCCAGTCAGTGTTGTTGTAGTTTTCCCTGTATATCATTTGTCTTATCCCTTCTGTTATCAATATTGCTTCTGTTCCTATTTGTTCCTTATCTTGTTGCTGTTCCCAGTAAATTGTTCTTATCCCAGCCCTGGGATCCTTTGTACTATTGTACTTTCCATGGGAGGCTTGAGGGCAGGAAGCAGGCAGCTCGATTTTAGCAGGGAGCACAAAATTGGGGAATCCCATTCCTAAACCCCCAGCCCATGGAAACCGAGCATCCCAGCTGGTCCCAGCCCTGGTTGCCCTGGCAGCAGCCTTGGGAGCGGGTCCCTGGCTGGGGGCTGTGGGAACCTCTTCACTCTGGTGCCCAGGGACAGGACTGGAGGGAAGGGCTGGAGCTGAGTCGGGGCAGGTTTAGGTTGGATGTCAGGAAAAGGTTTTTCCCCCAGAGGCTGCTGGGGCACTGAACAGGCTCCCAGGGAAGGGTCACAGCTCCAGGGCTCTGGGAGCTCCAGCAGCGTTTGGACACTGCTGCCAGGCCCAGGCTGGGATTGTTGGGGTGTCCTGTGCAGGGCCAGGAGCTGGACTCGAGGATCCTGATGGGTCCCTCCCAACTCAGCCAATTCTGTGCTTCTGGGATCCCATGGCCCTGGGAATGGGACTGCAAATGGTTGCCATGGCAACGGGCTCTGGCTCCAGGCCTGAGCTGGTGTCCATGGAACCACCCCTGGCCTGGGATCTGCATGGAGCTGCCAAGGGACCGACCATAGCAACAGGGGCTGGGATGGTTGCCATGGAAACTGACCATAGCAACAGGGGCTGGTGATGGTTGCCATGGAAACTGACCATAGCAACAGGGGCTGGTGATGGTTGCCATGGAAACTGACCATAGCAACAGGGGCTGGTGATGGTTGCCATGGAAACTGACCATAGCAACAGGGGCTGGTGATGGTTGCCTGCTAAGGAACCGAGTTGTCACAGGCCCTCAGAGGGGTTCCATGGGGACTTTCCAAGAGTCTCCAGGCTGTTCCAGAGCTGGAATGTCACAGGCAGAGACAGGGGCTCCATGGAGACCTCCCAGGGGTTTCTGGGGATGGTCAAGAGCCCTGTGGTCAGAGGCAGTCACAGCCATTCCATGGTGACATCCCAGGGGTTCTTGGGCTGCAAAGGCACCGATCTGTCACAGGCACTCACGGGGGCTCCACAGTGATATCCCAGGAGTCCCCAGGCTGCCAAAGAGCCGGGATGTCCCAGACACTCACAGGGGTTCCTGTCATGGGCAGAGTGGGAGCTTCAGGCAAAAGCTTTATTTCTTCATTGGAGAAACTCCTGCTGAGTCATGAGGATGAGAAATGACACCCAACAGCCACCATGGATCCCCAAACTCCTCCAGGATGCCTAGACTTTTAAATTTCCATCTAAGAGAGGAGACTGGGAGTGGCTGGATCCAATCCCATCCCCACATTTTGTTAAAGGTTTATGTGTAAAAGATTGGACAGGTGGATTGAACTGCAATGCAATTTGTCCCACAGGATTAACAAAGGAATACCAGATATATTTATATAGATACAACTATGATTGATTCAGATCAGGAATGGACAGAAAGATTTATTCACACTACAGAGTAAATAAAAGAAAGAGTTATTTACTCCACAGTTTAGGAGCTATTACAATTATTAGAATATCATGCTTTAGAAAGCAATTCTGAAGTAAATGGGCCTTTGTTAGAGTTGTTTGAGCCCATTGCAGGCAGAGCCTCCTGCTCCAGCAGGAACTGCCTTTCCTGTGCCAGGACCAGGGCAGATCCCGCTGCAGGAAAAGCCCCAGGCCAGCCCCAACACAGTGAAGGCCTCGGGCACAAGTGCAGAGTGCCGTGCTGGGAGCTGTGCCAGGGAGAGCCTGAGGCACCAAAGGCACCTTGGCAGCAGCAGCTGCTTCCAGGCCATGGCCAGAAGCCTCCCTTGGCAAGGCGGCCTGGTGGCCACCACTGCAGAGCTGCTGCTCCAGGGCTCATTTCTGGCTGGGCTCTGCCCCAGCCCACAGAGTGTGACCTCAGCCCTGACTCTGTCCCAGCCGCTGTGCCTGAGCCCTGCAAAGCCTAAAGGTCACCTGTGCCACCCTGGCTCTGTCAGCCCCTGGGGCAGGGCAGGGAAAGGCCAGAGAAGGGGCTGGCTTTGGCTGCTGGATGTGGGCTCCAGCAGAGACAAGGAGGAGTCAAGGGAGTGGATGGAGTCCAGTGAGCAGCCCCTTCTCCCCATGCAATCCTGGAATGGTTTGGATGGGAAGAGCTCTGCAGTGCTCATCTCATCCAAACCCCTGCCATGAGCAGGGACATCTTTCACCAGATCAGGTTGTTCAGAGCCCTGTCCCAGCTGGACTTGAATGTTTCCAGGGATGGGGCATTGACCACCTCCCTGGGAACCTGTCCTGTTGTATGACCAACCTCACCATCAAAAGTTTCCTCCTTATCTGCCCTTATCTGAACCTCCCTTCCTTTAGTTTAAAACCACCACCCTTTGTCCTATTGTGACAGGCCCTACTAAAACCTTTGTCCACCATTGCATTTCCAATCAGCTGGGTTTCCATGGCAATTCCATGACAGGTGTAATGGTTTTAATTTAATAAAACCAGGCAGAAACACCAATTAATGTAGGGCTTTTAGTATTTATTCTCTTTTTCTGGAGGGGAGAGATTAGGAATAAAAATAAAAAAAACAAAGCAGGCTTAAGATTAAAAATGAACAACAAAAAAGTTTTATTAATACACACTAAAAGAATGAAAAAAAAGTTGAGAAAAAGAAAACTTAATCTAAAACAGAATGACACTTTAAAACACACTTCTCTTAAAAACTATTAACTTTCTTATTGAACAACATAGAAAGACACAACTTGAGATTTTCAGTCAGTTTCACTATTTAGACATAATTACTCATTACTTTTTGGAGAAGAGTCTCTCTACGATTTTTTTATGAAGATGTTTGCCACAAGACAAAATAGTCCAGTGCTCTCAATGTCACACATCTGCTGTCACCCGGAGTTTTCGCAGACTGTGATGTTCTATCAGCGGAGCTTCTCAGTGTATCTGGGGTACTATTTACGAATACTTCTTCTAGTCTAAAATCATCTTTGTCTCAAAGGCTGAGACCTCCTTTTAACCCAGGTGTGAGGGCTTTAAAGTTCCCAAATAAATTTCAATTACATCAGTCCTCAATTTTGATTAGAATAGCATTCTACCAAACAACACTAAGATGCTGCAAAGAACAATCCATTTCTCCATGGTTTACCCTAGGGAAGTCCGGTTAAAAATATCCACTTCATCAATCCTATTCCAATATTATTAATTCTTTCACTTCTAATCTAACTGACTTCATTCAGTGTCTGTCCTATGTACCCTCTGATTTCTTTCTTTCTCTCAAGGAGGAGTTGTGCTTTAAAAGCTCCATGTTGCTAGGAAAGGGTTAAATCCCCCCCGAGGTTGCAAGGGCCATGTGCAAGCGCCAGGCTGCATGAGCTGTAGAAAATGCAAAGCTGTGCTGATGGAGGAAGCTGGCAGATGTCCTTTTTTCCACCCCTCGGTCTCATCCAGGGCGGCCCAGCTCAGAGCTACCACAAAGCTGTAAAAGGGCTCAACCCAGGCTGCTCCCATGTGGGCAGCAGCTCTCAGGGGCCCGACCGGGGCCTGCCCACCGCCCACGATGTCACCTCATGGCTGATTCCAAAGCGAGAGAGAGACCGATCAGCAGCAGATTAGTTTAAAATGTCCCCTCCAAAGTCACATCGACATTTCCCATTGGTCAACTTAGCTGCCAATATCCCGGCCAGCTTTCTGATAGGTCCCTGTCCTCCCCCCACCAAAACCACTCCAGGGTGATGGCAGGGAAAAACATTTCACATTTCCCTATAACCAGAAAACAAAACTGTGCCAACCCATGATAGAAGCCAAAGCTAAAAAATCAGCATTCTTTCACATTATTGATTGTTAATTAAATTGAAAAAAAAAAAATATCACAGGATATTTTGAAATAGCTACTACTAATAATAACTATAATACTATATTTCACTTGCACAAAGAAACCTGAGCTCAAGATTTAAACCTTCCTTCTCTCACTCCGTGTGGGAGCATTCCAAAACCAATTCTTCCTTCTGTGGTGCTGTTTCCAATGTGCTGTTAACAAAATCCATCCTCATCTTCCCAAACCCACAAGTTCTTTGCCTTTTTTCATATGCAATATTTGGATGCATTTTAACACATCCAGCAGTTCAGCCTCTTTTACCTGACTGCCCCACTGCTGACAGGGTGCTCTGACCTCAGCCCACTCCAGAGCCAGCAAGATCTAGGAAAGGGCTTCTCATCCACGAATTTCAGATGAGATTGGTTCCTCACATTTACATTTAAAAAGTGACATTTTGGTGTGATCTGGCCAGACTCTGCCAGTATTGTTTTACCAGTGGGCAGGGTCAGCACCAAAGACACAAACACCACCTGAAGGAATCAGTGTCATTTACTACAGCTCAAAGCAGCAAAGGAGCACAAAAGGAGCAGCTCAGCAATGCACCCAACCATCACTACCAAAGATTGCCTGCAGGGATTGAGAAAGATCCATCACCAGTTCCCCTCAGACTTTCCCATCACCCACATCCACACATCAGCTGGGGGAAGCTGTCCCAGCCAAGGACTGGAGAGCCACTCCCGGACACTGGGAATTCCTGCAGGTGCCTCCAGCCACAGGTGAGGCTCCAACCTGGCTGTGAGAGGGCCCAGCTCTGATAGTGCTGAATAAACAAACTGACAGCACTTCTAGTGCAGGAACAGCTGGTTTCATCCTCCTCTTGGGTCCCTCCCAAAGCCTGGCCAGGGCCCAAGGAGGAACCAAGGGAGGTGACTTTGACCATCCAGCCCCAAACAAGGCCAGATGTCAGATTTCATGGCCTTGTTCGGCTTCTAAACACAGAAAGGTCAATACATGTCTCACTAATGAGTGGATACATCTGTCACAGTGCTAATGACCATGCATATTTCACTAATGAGCAGATGCAAAGATAACCTTTTGTTGGAAGGTTGATGCAGAGGTCACCTTTGGCTCAGGGCCTGCTGTTCAGGCCTCACTCAGGCCTCTTGTCCAGGCCTGGGATGAGCAGGGACATCTTTCACCAGATCAGGTTGTTCAGAGCCCTGTCCCAGCTGGACTTGAATGTTTCCAGGGATGGGGCATTGACTGCCTGCAGCCCCCCACATCCCCCCTGGCCATGGAACCTGGCTGCAGAAATGGGTCCTTGGGGTGCTTTCCAAGGAAACTTGAAGGGATGAGGGATCCAAAGCCAGCAGTGGGGTCAGTGCAGTGTCCATGGCCACAGCCCCTTGCAATGGCCCAGGGCAGGTTGGGATGATGATCCACCCTCACTCCTGGCCCAGGGCAGGGCTGCAGTGCTCTTGGTGGCACCTTGGGCTTGGCACACACTTGAGGAAATGGGGAAACTCAGGAGTTTTAGATTGCTTCAAAAATAAAAGAAGAAAATCCTTCTTTGGCTAAGTGCAGCCTGGTCTCCAAGGAAGGCATATCCCAGGCGAGTGAGAAGAGATAGGATGTGGTTTGGGAATGTGGAGCAAGGTTGTCCACACCGGGTCAGACCACAAAGCACAGCTTCTCTGAGCAGGCGAGATCTCCTTGGGAGACCCTGGTTCATTATCAACCACAGAATGCTGTAATCACCTCTTGTGTAATGAGTACAGTATTGAAATACAGCCTTGAAAATAGGAATACATATTTCTTAGAAGCTCTTTGAAGTATTTCTCCATAACTGCAGCAGGAAAACTTCCTAATGAATGGCACCAGACCAGAGGGAACTCAAGGCACAGCCATGGTTTGTCAGGACTTGCTTTCTCCTAATGAGTCTAATGGTGGATTTGGTGCTGAGCCCTGGAACCTCAGGGCCTGAGAGGAAATTGCACAAACCTTTCCAGGAGGGAAAGTCAGAAGAAAAACCCAAAGTGTCTCAATGCATCAATGGGTCCCACAGAGGTCCATCCCCAACACAGGCTCCTCATGGAGTCCGTGAAGGAGAGAATTGGAGGCCAGGACTGAATGAAAACCTCTCAGAGACTCAGTAGCAAAAAGAAGTACTTGAATTAATCCGTAGTACCTTGAAGCATTAATGAGCCCCACTGAGGTTTGTTGCTGGCTAAGAATCTCAAGGGACTAATTAAAGCAGATAGTTGGGGCCATGATTGCACAAACCTCTCAGACTCTTTTTTGACACAGTTTTCTGCCAAAAGAAAGTTCTTCAATACCTTGATTACCCTGGAGTATTAATGAGCCCCACTGTTTTTACTGACAGAGAATCCCAAGGGATTTATTAAAGTAGTTAATTGGGGCCATGATTGCACAATCTTTCTCATAGAGTCAGTTCTAAAAGGGCAACACCAAGTACCTTTAAAAACCTGAAGTTCCTTGAAGTATTAATGAGTATTAATGACCAGAGTGTCATTACCCACAAAGCCTCTCAAGGGACTAATTAAAGCAGATAATTGGAGGCCATGATTGCACAAACCTGTTAGAGAATCCAAGGCAAAAGCAAAACCCAAAGTCCTTTGAAAAACCTGCAGTCCCTGGGAGCATTCAGGAGCACCCCCAGGGCCATTGCTGACCAAGGCTCCCCAGGGACTCCTTCCAGCAGATCCTTGAGGCCACTGGGATGTGAGGGGGATGCTGAGGGCAGCACAAGGGGCTGACAGTGCCCAGCCTTGCTGGGGCTGTGCCAGGAGGCCCCAGGGCCTCAGGACAAGGTGTCTCCTCACAGCCCTTGGTGGCACAGAGGCTGCTGTGCCCCAGGGCACCAAGACTTGGCTTCTCTTTGTCCCCACCTGTCATCACTGCCTCCAGTTCTCTGCTCTGCCTGGGGCCTGGGGACACTTTCTCTGTCCTGTCCCTCAGTGGGACCCATTAAAACTTCAAAACACTTTGGAGTTAGATTCTGACTAGGAATTCTTGAGAGGTTTCTTCAGCTCCCTCTCAGGGACTGATGTTCAGGGCCTCAGCACAAAGCCCAGAGAGGGTCATTAAAGTCCTTGTGCTGTGTCTGTGCTGCTGAGCTGGGTCCAGGCTCCTGGCACAGAGGCAGCTCCTGGCAAGGGCAGCGCTGCAGAGAGACAGCTCTGCCCAGGAGCAGCTCCTGAGCACAGCCCAGCAGGGCTGGGGCACTGCCTGCAGCCACCCCGGGCACAGCACACAGGCACAGAGAGCTTCAAGCACTCAGGGCTGGGAAGGAGCTGAGAAGTGACTGCAGGAGAATCACTCCCAGCCCTTGACACAGGAACCTCTGGCTGCAGGACAAGGCAGCTGCAGCTCCTGCAGGGATCTCCTAAAGCTGGAACATCCCAATGCCTACAGACTCTGTGAGTACAACTCTGAGTATTTCTGGTGCAGGGGAGGGAAATGCTCATGAAGCTCTGACACATTGAGAGCTTCTGCCCATCCCCAAAACTTTTGCAAGACAAGGATTTATTTTAAAACTAGGGTTTTTCCTAAGACTTTGTTTTCATTTCCTAATATTATATAATGGGGCAGAGGGAGAACACATAACAAAGCTATCATTAATTTTGACAAGTCCCTGGGACATAGAAACTCTTAATGATCTGGCTTAGTCTGAGCTGTCCTTTCTCTAAACTACAAACAGAACCTGCCCCCAGCCAGTGCCCTGCAAACAGCCAGGGCTCTGTAGGGCCAAGGAGAGTGCCCAGAGATTTGGGGTCTGTGAGTGCTGGCAGGGAGAGCTCAGGCACAGGGAAACACCTGCAGGAGGAAAATCTCCAGGAAGCAGATGAGGCCATGAGAGAAAACAAACCCCAGAAATGTTGTGGGAGGGAGAATTTAGAGACCTCCACAGGATCCCCTCCAGTGCAGCCCCTCCCTCTGAACAAGCCCCCTCCCTCCTGTCCCCCAGCCAAGCCTCTGCCCTCAGGGCCGGGGGTCCAAGGTGTGAAGCCCCTCCTGTGCAGGCAGAGCTGCGGCAGAGCCGTGGGGCAGCTCTGCAGCCCCAGGCCCAGTTCCCTCTGCAGAGCACAGGGCTGGGAGCAGCTGCCCGGCACTGGGGGGCTCTGGGAGGGGGCACAGCGGGCTCAGGGCGACGCTGTCCCCAGTGCCCGGCTGTGGGCAATGCTGTCAGTGCAGCCAGGGAAGGAGCTGCATCTCCCTTAGAAGTCTTAGAAGACACTTGGAAGTCTCCCTGAGATTTCAGTCCAAGCTGGGAGCTTCAATCGAGGATGCAAATCTGTTCTGCAGCATCTTTGTGTTATCTGAAAGACCCCTGGGGAAAGACAGAGGTGTTCTGACACTGAAAATGCTGTTGGGTTGGTGAAATGAGCACCATGAGACCTTGGATACGAAAGCGGAGCTGTTCTTCGGTGGATCCATCTGCTCTCAGCAGCACCTGGAGATTTTTTATGGGAAACATGTGATACTGATCACCCTCCACCTGAGAAAGGCTAAATCCCAGAGAGACTCTGAACAGGTCAGAATGACAGACCATGTCCCCTCACTCTCCACTCATCACGTTGCCTCACAGAACTTGATCTGTCCTCCCTAAGGGCATCAAAAATTTAGAGGGTTCGATATCCAAGAATATCAAAAAAGATATGTGGGGATCTTAAAGAGAAAACTGCAGAACTCCTGAACACAAGAGGGTGTCTGTGTTTTCCAGGGGAGGGTGTAAGGGAAATGGTTTTGATTTTGGTAACAGGTATGTCTTCTAAATTTCCCTATCCTTTTCTCCATGGCAGTATCCAATGCCCAGCCACAGCAAATGTCCAACAGCAGCTCCATCAGCCACTTCCTCCTGCTGGCATTGGCAGACACGCGGCAGCTGCAGCTCCTGCACTTCTGCCTCTTCCTGGGCATCTCCCTGGCTGCCCTTCTGGCCAACGGCCTCATCATCAGCGCCGTAGCCTGCGGCCACCACCTGCACACGCCCATGTTCTTCTTCCTGCTCAACCTGGCCCTCACCAACCTGGGTTCCATCCTCACCACTGTGCCCAAAGCCATGCACAATTCCCTCTGGGACACCAGGAACATCTCCTACACAGGATGTGCTGCCCAAGTATTTCTTGTTGTTTTCTGTGCTACAACAGAGTTTTCCCTCCTGACCATCATGAGCTATGACCGCTACGTGTCCATCTGCAAACCCCTGCACTATGGGACCCTCCTGGGCAGCAGAGCTTGTGCCCACATGGCAGCAGCTGCCTGGGCCAGTGCCTTTCTCTATTCACTGATGCACACAGCCAATACATTTTCCCTGCCCCTGTGCCATGGCAATGCCCTGGGCCAGTTCTTCTGTGAAATCCCACAGATCCTCAAGCTCTCCTGCTCACACTCCTACCTCAGGGAACTTGGGCTTCTTACTGTTAGTGCCTGTTTGGTATTTGGTGCTTTTTTGTTCATTGTTTTCTCCTATGTGCAGATCTTCAGGGCTGTGCTTAGGATCCCCTCTGAGCAGGGAAGGCACAAAGCCTTTTCCACCTGCCTCCCTCACCTGGCTGTGCTCTCCCTGTTCCTCAGCACTGGCTTTTTTGCCTACCTGAAGCCCCCCTCCATCTCCTCCCCATCCCTGGATCTGGCTCTGTCAGTTCTGTACTCAGTGGTGCCTCCAGCCCTGAACCCCCTCATCTACAGCCTGAGGAACCAGGAGCTCAAGGCTGCAGTGCGGAGACTGATGACTGTATGGTTTCAGGGACATTAAACTGCTGGCCAATTTCTGATAATCACTTGGAATAAAAGTCTTGACAGATTGGTTTTGTTATGGGTTTTTTTTCCCTTTGTTTTATGTTTTAATATTGTCCAGAAAGTCAAACCATTTTTAGGCCATTACTCATTTTGTTTCTCTCCACTTACTCTGTGGACTTGACTGTGTCAGTGAGGGGCTGCGCTCTTGGTGGCTTTAAAGGAACTAAGGGATCTCCCAGCCAAGTTTCCTGCAGAGATCCCCCTTTTGTTCCCTTCTCTGCAGCTGCAGCAGCAATGTCTGTGTGCAGAGCTGGGGGCAGATCGGTGCTGGCACAGCAGCTGTGCCCAGGAGCAGCAGCACTTGGTGTTGCCAGTGCTGCTCCCGTGCCCCTGCCCCGCTGCCCTCCTGGCCCTGGTGTTGCTGTAGGGCCTGAGTGCTCTCGGGGCTGGGCACAGTGCTGGGGGTGGCAGTGCCGGGGCTGCAGCAGGGACAGGCCATGGGCACTGCTGGGGCAGCGCTGACGCCTCAGGGCAGGGCCTGGGGGCTCCAGGCTCCTTGCCCAGGCTCTCTCCAGAACACACCCAGGCCAATGCTCGGCAGAGAAAAGCCCCGTGAGCAGCCCCAGGGTGGCCGTGGGCAGGCTGGGGGCAAACAGCATGGCTGGGGCTCTGCAAGGTCCCTGGGGGAGATGGGAAGGAGCAGCAGAGCAGGGGCTGATCCATCCCCACTGTGCTGGACACCCCAGGGCAGCGTCCCAGAGCGTCCTCATGCACCTGCCAACAACATCCCCCCTCTGCAGCCCTGGCCTCTCCCCCAGCTCACACAGGTGCCGCATCCTTGCAGGCACAGACACGGCAGCACTGGCTCAGGAGCCCCTGTTTGCACTGCCCAGAGCAGGCGTGAGCACCCCCATGGTGTTGGTATGGGGAGATGAACCTGAGTGAGCACAAATGCCATCATCAGCCCCTGGGGCCAGGAAGGGCTGGGGGACAGCAGGGAAACCACTCAGGTTTGTGGTGGCCACTGAAGTCATCCAGAAAGTTTGTTCCCATGAGCTGTGAGTTTCCTGTGCCACTGCAGATGTTGTTGCTCAGAGCCAGGGCTGCCTGGCAGCCACCCTCAAACTGCCCTCAGCATTTCCTTTGCTTCCCCTTGGCTTTCTTTTCCCATTCCTGCTACAAATTCCTTCCTGTTGCCCATCCCTGTTCCCTCCACTGCAAACAGCCCATCCCTGGCTGCCCTTTCCTCCTTGGTCCCAGTCCCCACTTAGTTCCCAACACCATGGGAACATCCATTGGGGAGCAGGATCATCCTCCAAGTGCTTCAGAAATTGTCTGCAGACTCCTGCAGTGCCTGGTGCTGCTCCCTTGCCAAGGACCACAGGCCAGGGGGGCACATCTGGGCTGTTGTGTCTGGCTGTGGAGCTCCCTGTTCTGGGCAAGGAAGAGGAGCTGCAGAGGCTCTGCAGGGCTGACATGATGGGATTTGGGGCTGTGGTGGTTTCAGGCAGATTTTGGGAGAAACCCTCCCACGGGGCCCCCCTTCCCTCCTCCAACTGGTTCGGGAAAAAAGATTTCCTCAGAGAGAAGTGGAAAAAACCTGTTTATTAAACAGGCAAAGCACTCCCAGCACAATACCCGATGACAAGAGCTTCGTGCCGCTTACGGAGGGATAACAAACTTAAAGAAAGTCTCCTCGAGGGTCGTCACTGTGCTCCACCGCTCCGTCTCCTCTGCTGACGCTGGGAGAAAAGGAGATGTGCAGGGCTGGTCTTGATGGGGTGAGTCCCCTGTGGAGGCCCCCGGTGCTTCCCCAGGTCCTTAGTCCGGAGAGGTTGGAACAGTTCCGAGGAGAGGACAAAAAAAGCAAAAAGGAAGGAAAAAAAGGACAAAAAAGAAAAAGAAAAAAAAAGCAAAAATCTTCAGCTATTCTACAGCGTCTAACTACGCTAGCACTAAACTAACTAACTGCCGGGGCAAAAAAACAACAGAGCTTCTTTTGTCTTGCCGTGTTCCAGCTCCCCCGCTTCAAGGTCACTCCGATGAGCAGAGTTTTCCTGGGGAAAAACAAACCGCGCTTGCCCTCCCCCCTGCACCCAACAGACGATTGGGGATACACAGTCACCCCATGACAGGGGCTGTGAGGAGTAGTTGAGGGACCTGGGCTGCTGGAGCTTCTGAAGAGGAGGCCCAGAACTCATCCCGCTACTGCTGCAAGGGTGGTTTCAGAGAATCACAGAATCAGCAAGGATGGAAATTACCTTGGACATCATCAAGTCCAACCTGTGCCCTGACACTGCTTTGTCTCCCGCAAGCCTCCTCTTCTCCAGGATAAACAATCCCAGCTCCCTAAGCCACTCCTCACAGGACTTGCGTTCCAGACCCCTCACCAGCCTTCTTGCCCTTCTATGGACACGCTCCAGCTCCTCCATGTCCTTCCTAAACTGGGAGGCCCAGAAGTGGACGCAGCACTCAAGATGCTGCCAAACCAGTGCCGAGCACAGGGGAAGAATCACTGCCCTGGTCCTGATGGCCACGCAGTCCCTGATCCAGGCCAGGTGCCATTGGCCTTTTTGGCCACATGGGCACACGGCTGGCTCTTGTCCAGCCTGCTGTCCATCTGTCCCTGCATTTCCCTTTCTGCCTGGCCACTGTCCAGCCACTCTGTCTCCAGCCTGTCAGTTGTTTATGCTGGAGAAAAGGAGTCTCAAGGGAGTCAAGGCAGTGTCAGGGCACAGGTTGGACTTGATGATGTCCAAGGTCTTCTCCAACTTGGCTGATTCTGTGATTCTCTGAAACCACCCTTGCAGCAGTTGCAGGATGAGCCCTGGGCCTCCTCTTCAGAAGCTCTAGCAGCCCAGGTCCCTCAGCTTCTTCTCACAGGCCCAAAGCCCATCCTGTCAGTCCTGCAGAGCCTCTCCAGTGCAGGGGAAACCCTGGGCAACTGAATAGCAGAATCAATACGATTTTAGTAGTAACCGTTTTTTGTCTACGTTAAACTCCAGTTATAGATTCTAGCACTACTGTCCACATGTACAGGTGCCTCTCAATTGGCTAAGCCACTTGTTCACGAGGCAGGCACACATCCTTCAGGACTCCTCATTGGTCAAATGTCCATCATCATGTTGTGTGTCCTCTAAGTTTTGCGTTGTTTGTAAATAGTTTCTCAGGGTCTTGGTTCTTATTTTTAGTCCTGTTGTTATCTCAGTAGACTTGAGGAATTCCTGAGAGCTCCTGGGCAGGAGCCTCAAGCCCTGTCTTACAATGCAAGATTTAGCCCAAAAAATGTATTCTATTACCATATGTGAACACCAGGTAGGGCAGGTTGCTTATCTCTTCCATGACCCATCCCTCATATTGCTGAGGGGGATCTTTTCTTAATGGCCCAGCTGTGTAAAACCAGATGGGGCAGGGTTCTTGATCTCTTCCATGACCCATCCTCCCTCCAGGGAGATATCTTCTGTTAATGGGCCATTGAGTCTCACTGCATGACTGATAAAATTACATCATCCCATTGTGAGATGCTCCACCCAGAGGGAGGAGCCAAGCATTCCCACCTGGATATAAGCTGAGATTTAAAGCACCAGGAACAGCCTGGTTTCTACTGGATTCCCAGAGGAAGACCAGACCCATCTAAACCACCACTGGACCTTCAGAGGAAAACTACACCCTTCTACAGGAGCACTGCTTCAACAAAACCACATCTGTCACTCCAGGAGGACTGCAGCCACGATTTGATTGTACTGCAAGCAACACCCTGACTACCTGGGTGTCAGGTTGGATTCTGACTCTGTCAGGTTGGTTTTTGTTCTGTTCTTTTTTTTTTTTTGGTTTTGTTTGTTTGTTTGTTTGTTTGTTTGTTTGTTTTTGTTTTCTTACTTTTGTTTTTTACTACTGCATTTTTAGTTTAATTTTCCTACTAAAGAACTCTTATTCCTATTGCCATATCTTTACTTGGAAGCCTGTTAATTTCAAAATTATAATTCAAAGAGAGGCTGTTTATATTTTCTGTTTCAAGGCAGGCTCCCACCTTCCACAGCAGACCCCTGTCTTAAAAACCCAAGACAGGGAGCTTGGCTCAGATATCCTGGGGGGTCCCTGGGTTGGGGATTTTTGGGTGTGGATCTTTGGAGGATGAAGAACTCCAAAGCTGGGTGGAAAATGCTTGGGGGGTCCCAGTGGTGGCTGGTGGCAGAGGCAGCCTGGAGGAGCAGAGCCCTGTGTCCCCCAGGAGCCCAGAGAGGGATGAGCATCACGATTCGTTGAGACCCTCAACAACCTGGAGAGGGGCAGGGGGGACTCCTTGGACCTCCTGCACCCCTAAGCAGAGAATAAGGGTAGAAGGGATCTCAGGACCCCAAAACCCCCAGCA
This sequence comes from Hirundo rustica, assembly GCF_015227805.2. Taxonomy (NCBI): domain Eukaryota; kingdom Metazoa; phylum Chordata; class Aves; order Passeriformes; family Hirundinidae; genus Hirundo; species Hirundo rustica. The sequence goes on along the minus strand of NW_026690714.1, from coordinate 210,215 downwards.
TCCCTAAATGGAAAATGAAAAAGGGGGAAACATTTTGGATTCCTGGGATTTCCAGCAGCCTGGGGAGGGCAGGGACTGAGTAGATGGGGAACCCCCAGTACAGGTGTGACCCCCAGCAGCTGGGACAGGGGGGAACCCCCAAACACCAAAGGAGAAAGACCAGAGACAGGGAACTTCACAAAGGAATTTTCAGGGCTGCTCTTGGTGTTTGATAGGCTATTAGGGACTCCAGATGTCTGGTGACTTGTAGAGATGGACTTGAGCAGAGGGACATTCAAACTCAACATACTCATCCCTTGTTTTTGCCCAAACCAGGATTTCCCATTCCCAAACCTTGGGTGGTTGGAGGAGAAGGCTGTGAGGAAGAGGAAGATGCCCCAAGACAGCCAGGCAGGTGAGGAGGAAGTCAGTGCCCCTTTCCCCCTCTCTCCTGCTCCATCAGCCAGCCCAGCATGGCCCCCGGCTGCAGGACAACCCCGCTGCCAATGCCGTCCTGCCGGGGATGCACTGGGAGAATCTCCTTCCCCTCCCCTCTGGCACAGAGGCAAATCCCATCCTGTCTTTGTCCTTCCTCCCCCAGACAAGGAGCTGAGGATGGAGACAAGGGAGGACAAATCCCTGTATCAGAACCTCATGGAAGAAGCCGTTTTGAGCAGCTCCATAGCACAGGAAACCAACAGGGAGAAAAAGCGACGGATATCTGACAGGAGGAAGGACTCCAAACCCATCTCAGGGTGCAACAAGGAGGAAAGACCCACCCTGTGCCAAGAAGGTGGACAGAACTTCAGCCAGAGCAACACCCCTGCCCAGCACCAGATCATCCACACTGGGGAGTCACCCTATGAGTGTCCCGAGTGTGGAAAGAAGTTTCAGAGAAGCTCCAATCTCCTCGTGCACCAGCAGATTCACACAAAGAAGAGGCCCTTCCACTGCCCCAGCTGCACGAAGGACTTCAAGCACAACTCTACCCTCATCATTCACCAGCACATCCACACTGGGGAAATGCCCTACAAATGTGCAGAATGCAGGAAGGGCTTCCACCAGAGTTTCCAACTGATCATCCACCAAATGATCCACAATGGGAAGAGGCCCTACCAGTGTGGGGAATGTAGGATGAGCTTCAGCATAAGCTCCCACCTGATCCAAACCTGGGGATCCAAACCAGGGAATGGCCCTACACATATCCCGCTTCTAGGGAAGAGCTTGTCCAGGAGCTCTCACTTGAGCAGACACCAACAGAGACACCGTTAAGGGAAGGCCTAAGAGTGCCTCAGCTGCAGGAAGAGGTTTATGCAGTGCTCCAACTTAGTCCTGCTTCAGAGGACACACATAGGCCAGAGAATTGGTGAGCTGCATTCCCAGCGATCTGCATTGGAAAGACCCTGGGCTGGTGGTCCTTTTCTTTGATGGTCCCTTATATTATTTTGATTCATCTTCATCTCTTTAATACAGACAAAACTGGGGATAAAAATCAACAAATTCATCAAAGGCATCTAAAGCCTCATGTTTTACTAGTGTTTCAGGGCAATCTGGGACTCAGGGAGATACTTGGGAGGAATTGGGATATTGTGGGGTATTTGGTGTGGTTGTCTCCATTTCTGGGCACTCAAAGAGATAAGAGGGTTTGATCTGTCACCTCAAAACCACTTCATGCTAAAACTACACAATCTCACCTAAAAATTTACTTGATTGCACAGCCCCTCAGGGAGGGATGGGGTTGGAAGGGGAGTGGGTGAAGTAGGGTGAAAATCAGGAGGGCTGAGGTGGGACAGGATGGGTGGGATGTGGTTTGGGAGGTGTGAAATTGGGGAAATAGGGCTTGGAATGGCAGGGGTGGGATGGCTTTCGGTTGGGATTGGGGTGATGGGGTGGGGTCTGGAATAAGACATCCAAAGTCTGGGGATGATGACAGGAAGGGGTGCCGGTTCTTAAGGAATTTTTTGGATATTCCACGTTGCTGAAGAGATTTGGGGGTTTCCCACGTTTCTGAGGCAGTTTTGGGCCACTCCCCAACTCTTGGGGGGTTTCCTGAGAGCAGCTCCATGGAGCCCCATTGCCAGGGGTGGCTGCCTTGGGCATGAGCTCAGAGCTGCAGCCAGAGTCCGTTGCCTCGGTGCTGGAGAGCAGAGAAATGATGAATGGCCCCAGACATCTCCAGTGTGTGTTTGGGGGCCAGGGCAAGTTCTGCGTAGGTGGGATGGTCACTGCCCCAGTTCCAGCCACTGCAGCCTCTGGTCCAGCCCCAAAGTGGCTGCCAAGCCCCTGGCACCCCGAAAACCCCACCTGTGAGAGGGACCAGAGCAGGTGAGGCTGTGACACGGCTGTGACACTGACACGTCCCACGGCCCCAGAGCTCACAGCAGCTGAGATGGTGCTGGATCCAAGGGTGACTGTGGATCTCTCTCTCCCTCTCTCTCTTCTCCTGACTTCCTCTTCTTAATATCTGGAGAACTGGAAGTTGGACAGGTTAGAGTTTGCTCAGTCAGTGCGTTCTGAAGTGATTTACTCTAACTCCATGTTGCTTTAAGATTTCCCAAATACCTCATTCTCTCAAGTTTGCAACTAAAAGTTTGTTCTCCACCCTCCTGAGAAGTTTGTTGTTTTCTCCCATGTGCCACCTGAGGGGATCGAGGTACCTCAAGTCCCTTTCCAGCACCGGCCGAGGGAGCTTGGGGCACAGCAGCAGGAACTGCAGGGCTGAGCAAGGCCTGGGTTTTGGCTGGAGGAAGCAGAAAGGCCAAGCCCTGAGCCCAGGCCTGGCACAGCAGGGCCTGTCCCTCACGGGTGCCTCGGGGCTGTTTGTGGGGCAGTGGGATGGGAGGGGCAGCAAGGACAAATGTCATCAAACTGCAACCCCTGCCAGCCTCCTCAGGGAGGGGCCAGGGAGGACCAAAGTGCAGCCCCTGAAAGGAAAGTTCCTTCTGTGGGGCCTCCAGAGGCGCTGCCAGAGCCCAGGGGACAAAGGCCTGGGTGCCTGTGGCCCTGCCAGCCCTGCCCAGCCCTTGGCCATCTGTCCTGCAGGCTGTGCCCCCTGTGCGTGCTGCTCCTGTGCCCTGGCCGGCTGCACACGCCCCTCTCGCTGTCCCCCCCAGCATTTCTCAGCCCAGCATTTCTGTGCCCTCCCTGGGCTCCCTGCACCCAGCGCTGCCGGCTCCTGGCACACAGAGCCAGGGCAGGAGCCCACCCTGCCAAGGGCCTTTGGAGCAGGGTGGTGGCTGCCATGGCTTCTGACCTCAGCAGCTGCTCCTGGCATGGTTCCATGGGAACCCAGCACAGCAACGCTGCTGTGCATTGTCCCTGCTGAGGCTCAGACACTGTCAGGGCACATTCCCTGCCTGTAGGATTCATGCCTGACCCAAGCACTGCACTTATGTCTCCAGTATTGCTTTCCAACAAAAACGGGAAGGCAAACTGTGCATAGCTCATGGTATTTCAGAGTGTCTAAAACTCGCTAAGTCATCAGTCTTAAAAGTAAGATCTGTTTGGAATTAATGGGATGGAGAAATAGTGCCAGAGGGAAAAGGGGATTGTAGAAATAAATGGAGGAAAACATCTTGGCTTCTTTCTTTTCATTTTCATTTCTCTTCTGAAAAGCTGTTCCAGTTTTCCAGGAATCTTCTCCACAGTCATACCTACTCTTTTCAAGAACCATTCCTGGAGAACAAGGTCGAGCTCCTGTCACAGGATGTGACTGCAGCTTCTCTTGGCTTTCCACACTGTGAGTGCAGCACAACTCTTGCAGCAAAGCAGGACAAATGTTTGGAGCACTTTACAACTTGTCCTTTCTTTCCTGGTGGACTGGGGAGTTGTGCCAATGGTGAGGTTTTCATTGTGACTGTTCCAGGCTTGAAAAACAGGACTTGCTGGGGGATGCAACCCTGACTGAACTCAGAGAAAGAATCTCCAGAACCTGCAGCCAGAAGTGGAGAGTTGTGTGATAATCATTCCAACATCTCCGTGGACACCTGGAAAGTGATCTAAAACATGAAAATGGGTTGACATAGGTAGTTTGTTTCTGTTTTCAGTTTAGATGATTCTACATGATTTGTGCTGGTTTACATCAAGAGAACAATCAGTTCGTGATAAGCTCCAGAACAAGCTGCACCTCCCAGAGCAGAGGACAGAAAGAATCTGAAACAGAGAAATGCAGGGAATGACTTGGTGAACCTTGTCTGTGAGGAGGGTAATTTTTTCTAATAATTTCTAATCCATTCCCTCTGCTGTTGTCTTTCTGAAAAAGGCCGTTTTCTTCTCAGATGCCTCATGAAATGGGAAGCCTGAGCTTGTGGAACTGCATGAAAGATACCCTGTTCCTCTACAGGGACACTCAGGCTGAAAAAGGAAGCAATTTAGAAGTAATTGTATTAAAGCAAACCAGTAGTTAAGTAGAGATTGATATCACTCTCCCAGAACAATGCCCATGGGTAAATCCCTTTGGCTCAGCCTGGAGCAGTGACCTTGAGGGGTGTCCCCACTGCAGGGAGAAATCTCCACACTCTCCCAAGAAGGGAAATGTCAGGAGACACTGCCATTAAAATTTGGGATGGGGCTTTTCTAGTCTGAAGTGCTGCTCTGTCAGTCAGATGTGCCCAGGCTGTGCCAGCTCAGCAGCTCTGCAGAAGCTCTCAGTGGTGTCACTTGGTTGTTCCTTTCTCTGGGGATTTTACCAGCTCTGCCACAGCTTCAGCTCCCTCTCCGGTTGTTGAACTTTTGGATGGAGGATTCAGGCTGCTTTCAACATTATTCACTGCAAAAACAGCATGACCCTCCCTCCTTCATTTCCCACTGAGGGCTTTCCAACCAGAGCCTTACTGGAGTTGTTTGAGCCCATTGCAGGCAGAGCCTCCTGCTCCAGCAGGAACTGCCTTTCCTGTGCCAGGACCAGGGCAGATCCCGCTGCAGGAAAAGCCCCAGGCCAGCCCCAACACAGTGAAGGCCTCGGGCACAAGTGCAGAGTGCCGTGCTGGGAGCTGTGCCAGGGAGAGCCTGAGGCACCAAAGGCACCTTGGCAGCAGCAGCTGCTTCCAGGCCATGGCCAGAAGCCTCCCTTGGCAAGGCGGCCTGGTGGCCACCACTGCAGAGCTGCTGCTCCAGGGCTCATTTCTGGCTGGGCTCTGCCCCAGCCCACAGAGTGTGACCTCAGCCCTGACTCTGTCCCAGCCGCTGTGCCTGAGCCCTGCAAAGCCTAAAGGTCACCTGTGCCAGCCTGGCTCTGTCAGCCCCTGGGGCAGGGCAGGGAAAGGCCAGAGAAGGGGCTGGCTTTGGCTGCTGGATGTGGGCTCCAGCAGAGACAAGGAGGAGTCAAGGGAGTGGATGGAGTCCAGTGAGCAGCCCCTTCTCCCCATGCAATCCTGGAATGGTTTGGATGGGAAGAGCTCTGCAGTGCTCATCTCATCCAAACCCCTGCCATGAGCAGGGACATCTTTCACCAGATCAGGTTGTTCAGAGCCCTGTCCCAGCTGGACTTGAATGTTTCCAGGGATGGGGCATTGACCACCTCTCTGGGAACCTGTCCTGGTGTGTCACCAACCTCATCACCAAAAATTTCCTCCTCATCTCCCCCTATCTGAACCTCCCTTCCTTTAGTTTAAAACCACCACCCTTTGTGCTATTGTGACAGGCCCCACTAAAACCTTTGTCCACCACTGCATTTCCAATCAGTTGGGTTTCCATGGCAATTCCATGACAGGTGACCCAGGTGTGGTGTCCCAGGGTGGTTTTCTATGGAAGCAGTGCCCAGCACTGCCCCTTTCTGTCTGGCTGAGCTGGCCTTTGGCCCTGGCAGTGGTGTTTGCTGCTGGTTCCGCAGCGCCTGAGCAGCCAGCGTGGCACAGGGCAGGTGGCCGTGGCACAAGCCCCCAGCAAGGGATCCCCTCTGGCTCTGGGCAGTGACACCAGCCCTGAGCAAGGGGCTGGTGCAGTGGGGTCAGTGCAGTGTCCATGGCCACAGCCCCTTGCAATGGCCCAGGGCAGGTTGGGATGATGATCCACCCTCACTCCTGGCCCAGGGCAGGGCTGCAGGGCCCTTCCCCACAGCCTGTCTGCACACAAGCACTTCCAGTGCTCTCCGCATTTCCCTTCCTCTCACTCTTTGCTCACTCACACACTTCCCAACAACCCACCTGGAGCTTTGAGCTGCAAGGAGTTCAAAGCTTGTCTGTCCTTCAGGAGTTGGTCTAATTCTGCCTTCACCCAACTCTGGATTTGTGTTTATTGTAGAACTTCCTGAGTGTCTAAAATATTCCTTGCATGGTTCTGCCTTGGGGAACGGGAACCTCCTTGGTGGAACCTTGGGCTCGGCACACACTTGAGGAGATTGCCTGAAACTTAGGAGTTTTAGATTGCTAAAAAAGGAACAAAGCTCCTCTTTTTCTGAGTGCAGCCAGTTCTGTGAGCAAAGCAGGTCCCAGGTGAGTGAGGAGAGACAGGATGGGGTTTGGGGATGTGGAACAAGGTTGTCCACACTGGGTCAGACCTCAAGGCACAGCTTCTCTGACCAGGCCAGACCTCCTTGGGAGTCCCTGGGTCAGTATCAATCACAGAATGTTGCAATCACCTTTTCCGTAAATAGAAAAATGCACCCTTAACAATAGGAATGTGGGTTTATTAGAAGTTCTTTGAAATATTTCTCCATAAGTGCAGCAGGAAAACTTCCTAATGAATGGCATTAGACCAAAGGGAACTCAAGGCAGAGCCATGGTTTGTCAGGACCTGATCCTGATGAGTCCGGTGGTGCACTTGGTTCTGAGCCCCGGAACCTCAGGGCCTGAGAGGAGATTGCACAAACCTTTCCAGGAGTGACAGTCAGAAGCAAAGCCCAAAGTGTCTCGAAGCATTAATGTGTCCATCCCCAGCACAGGCTCCTCATGGAGTTTTTATTAAGAAGGCTTTTGACACCATAAATATTGAAACTAATGAAGATGGAGTTGAATGCCTATGGCTAAGAATTAAGGGGAAAGCCATCAAGGCTCACATCTTACTGGGCATCTGTTATGGTTCACCCAACAAGGAGGAAGAGGTGGACAAGTTATTTTATAAGCAGCCAGAGAATGTTTCAGGATCATCAGTCCTTGTTCTTGTAGGTGAGTTCAACCTGCCAGACATCTGCTGGGAACTTAATACAGCAGAAAAGAGGCAGTCCAGGACATTTTTAGAGTGCATGGAGGACAACTTTTTGTCACAGCTGGTGGGTGAGCCCACCAGGGGAAGGACTATGTTAGATCTGCTGTTTGCAAATAGAGGTGGGCTGGTGGGAGATGTGGTGGTTGGAGGTCTATTGGGGCAGAGTGATCATGAAATTATAGAGTTCTCAATATTTGGTGAAATCAGGAGGAACACCAATAAGACTCTTACACTGACTTTCTGAAGGGCAGACTTTGGCCTGTTTAGGAGACTTATTCAGAGAGTTCCTTGGGAAGCAGCCCTTAAAAACAAAGGAGTTCAGGAAAGCTGGGTGTGCTTCAAAGCAGAGATTTTGAGGACACAGGAACAGAATATCTCTGTGTACCAAAAGATGAGTCGATGAGGTAAACGTCCAGCCTGGATGGGCAAGGGGGTTTTGAAGGAACTTAGGAATAAAAAGAGGCTGCCTCATCTTTGGAAGGAGGGTCAGGTCTCTCAGGAAATATTTAAGGGGGCTGCTAGAGCATGTAGGAAAAAAATTAGAGAGGCCAAAGATCAGTTTGAACTTAAAATGGCAACATCTGTAAAAGATAATAAAAATTACTTCTACAAATATATTAATGGTAAAAGGAAAGGGCGTTTTTCTCTACTGGATGAGGGACGGAACTTAGTAACTGCAGATGAGGAGAAGGCAGAAGTGCTTAATGCATTCTTTACCTCAGTTTTCAGTGAAAAAACAACTTGTGTTCAAGAAAACTGTTCTCTTGGGTTGGTTGATGGTGTCAGGGAACAGAATGGTTCCCCCATTATCCAAGAGGAGGCAGTCAGAGAACTGCTGAGATGCTTGGATACCCACAAATCTGTGGGCCCAGATGGGATCCATCCCAGGGTGATGAGGGAGCTGGCAGGTGAGCTTGCGAAGCTGCTCTCCATCATTTACCATCAGTCCTGGCTCACTGGTGAGGTTCCAGATGACTGGAAACTGGCCAATGTGACACCATTCACAAAAAGGGTGGGAGGGAGGATCCTGGTAATTACAGACCAGTCAGCCTGACCCCAGTACATGGCCAGGCCCAGCCAGCACAGGTTTAGGAGAGGTAGGTCATGTTTGACCAACCTGACCTCCTTTTATGACCAGGTGACTTGCCTGGTGGATGCAGGAAGGGCTGTGGATGTTGTCTATTTGGATTTCAGCAAGGCCTTTGACACTGTCTCCCACAGCACCCTCCTGGATAAGCTGGAAGCTCGTGGCTTGGACAGGAGCACTCTTCACTGGATTAGGAACTGGCTGCATGGCAGGGCCAGAGAATGGTGGTGAATGGTGCTGCATCCAGCTGGTGGCCAGGCACCAGTGGTGTCCCTCAAGGGTCTGTGCTGGGGCCAGCTCTGTTCAATATTTTTATTGACAACGTGGATGAAGGCATGGAGTCCTTCATTAGTAAATTTGCAGATGACACTAAGCTGGGAGCTTGTGTCGACCTGTTGGAAGGACAAAGAGCTTTGCAGAAAGACCTGGAACAGTTGGATAGATGGGCAGAATCCAATAGGATGAGGTTTAATAAGTCCAAGTGCCAAGTCCTGCACTTTGGACACAATAACCCCCTGCAGTGTTATAGGCTGGGGATGGTGTGGCTGGACAGTGCCCAGCAGGAAAGGGACCTGGGGGTACTGGTCAGCAGCTGGCTGAACATGAGCCAGCAGTGTGCCCAGGTGGCCAAGAGGGACAAAGGCATCCTTGCCTGGATCAGGAATGGTGTGGCCAGCAGGAGCAGGGAGGTCATTCTTCCCCTGTACTCGACACTGGTCAGGCCACACCTTGAGTATTGTGTCCTTTAGGAAGGACGTTGAGATGCTTGAGCGTGTCCAGAGGAGGGCAACGAGGCTGGTGAAGGACTTGGAGCACAAACCGTATGAAGAACGACTGAGGGAACTGGGGTTGTTTAGCCTGGAGAAGAGGAGACTCAGAGGTGACCTTGTCACACTCTACAACTTCCTGAAGGGTGGCTGTAGTCAGCTGGGGGTTGGTCTCTTTCTTCAGGCAACAACTGACAGAACAAGAGGACACAGCTTCAAGCTGCGACAAGGGAGATCTAGGCTGGATATTAGGAAAAAGTTTTTCACTGAAAGAGTGATAAAGTACTGGAATGGCTTGCCTGGGGACGTGGTGGAGTCACCATCCCTAGAAGTGTTTAAAAAAAGACTGGATATGGCACTTAGTGTCATGGTCTAGTTGAGGTATTAGAGATGGGTTGGACTTGATAATCTTGAAGGTCTCTTCCAACCTAAAAAATTCTGTAATTCTGCAAAACTGTGCCAAACCATTATAGAAGCCATAGCTAAAAAATCAGCATTATTTCACATTATTGATTTTTAATTAAATTGAAAAAAATATGTATCACAATATATTTTGAAATAGCTATTACTAATAATAGCTATAATACTAAATTTCACTTGCACAAAGAAACCTGAGCTCAAGATTTAAACCTTCATTCTCTCACTCCATGTGGGAGCATTCCAAAACCAATTCTTCCTTCTGTGGTGCTGTTTCCAATCTGCTGCTAACAAAATCTATCCTCACCTTCCCAAACCCACAAGTTCTTTTCCTTTTTCCATATGCAGTATTTGGATGCATTTTAACACATCCAGCAGTTCAGCCTCTTTTAACCAACTGCCCCAGCACTGACAGGGTGCTCTGACCTCAGCCCACTCCAGAGCCAGCGAGCTCTAGGGAAGGGCTTCCCATCCACGAATTTCAGATGGGACTGGTTCCTCACATTACATTTAAAAAGTGACATTTTGGTGTGATCTGGCCAGACTTCACCAATTTTGTTTTACCAGTGGGCAGGGTCAGCACCAAAGACACCAACACCACCTGAAGGAATCAGTGTCATTTACTACAGTTCAAAGCAGCAAAGGAGCACAAAAGGAGCAGCTCAGCAATGCACCCAACCATCACTACCAAAGATTGCCTGCAGGGATTGAGAAAGATCCATCACCAGTTCCCCTCAGACTTTCCCATCACCCACATCCACACATCAGCTGGGGGAAGCTGTCCCAGCCAAGGACTGGAGAGCCACTCCCGGACACTGGGAATTCCTGCAGGTGCCTCCAGCCACAGGTGAGGCTCCAACCTGGCTGTGAGAGGGCCCAGCTCTGATAGTGCTGAATAAACAAACTGACAGCACTTCTAGTGCAGGAACAGCTGGTTTCATCCTCCTCTTGGGTCCCTCCCAAAGCCTGGCCAGGGCCCAAGGAGGAACCAAGGGAGGTGACTTTGACCATCCAGCCCCAAACAAGGCCAGATGTCAGATTTCATGGCCTTGTCCGGCTTCTAAACACAGAAAGGTCAATACATGTCTCACTAATGAGTGGATACATCTATCACAGTGCTAATGACCATGCATATTTCACTCATGAGCAGATACAAAGATAACCTTTGGTTGGAAGGTTGATGCAGAGGTCACCTTTGGCTCAGGGCCTGCTGTTCAGGCCTCACTCAGGCCTCTTGTCCAGGCCTGGGATGAGCAGGGACATCTTTCACCAGATCAGGTTGTTCAGAGCCCTGTCCCAGCTGGACTTGAATGTTTCCAGGGATGGGGCATTGACCACCTGCAGCCCCCCACATCCCCCCTGGCCATGGAACCTGGCTGCAGAAATGGGTCCTTGGGGTGCTTTCCAAGGAAACTTGAAGGGATGAGGGATCCAAAGCCAGCAGTGGGGTCAGTGCAGTGTCCATGGCCACAGCCCCTTGCAATGGCCCAGGGCAGGTTGGGATGATGATCCACCCTCACTCCTGGCCCAGGGCAGGGCTGCAGTGCTCTTGGTGGCACCTTGGGCTTGGCCCACACTTGAGGAGGGTTTCTGTTTTCACTGGGGAAACTCAGGAGTTTTAGATAGCTAAAAGAAAAGAAGAAAAACCCCTCTTTGGCTAAGTGCAGCCAGGAGTCCAAGGAAAGCAGGTCCCAGGTGAGTGAGAATCGATAGGATGTGGCTTGGGAATGTGTAGCAAGGTTGTCCACACTGGGTCAGACCTCAAGGCACAGCTTCTCTGAACAGCCCAGACCTCCTTGGGAGACCCTAGATCAGTATCAACCACAGAATGCTGCAATCACCTCCTCTTGTAATGAGAACAAAATACACCCTTTAAAATAGGAATGCATATTTCTTAGGAGCTTTTTGAAGTATTTCCCCATAATTCTAGGAAAAAAGACTTTCTAATGAACTGCACAAGACCAGAGGGAAATCAAGGCACAGCCATGGTTTGTCAGGAATTGCTTTCTCTAAATGAGCCCCATGATGCTTTTGGTGCTAAGCCTTGAACCTCAGGGCCTGAGAGGAGATTGCACAAACCTTTCCAGGAGTCAAAGTCAGAGGAAAAACCCAAAGTGTCTCCAAGCAGTAATGGGTCCCACTAAGGTCCATCCCAGACACAGGCTCCTCATGGACTCGTGGGAGGAGAGTTGGAGGTCAGAATTGCACAAAACCTCTCAGAGACTCAGTGGCAAAAAAAACATACTTAACTTAATCCTGAGTACCTTGAAGCATTAATGAGCCCCACTGAGTGTTGTTACAGCCTAAGAATCTCTAGGGACTTGTTAAAGCAGATGCTTGGAGGCCGTGATTGCACAAACCTCTCAGACTCAGTGTCAAAAATAAGTTCCTTAAAAAACCTTGAGTATCCTGAAGTATTAATGAGCCCCACTGAGTCTTTATACTGACCAAGAATCCCAAGGGACTCATTAATGTAGATAACTGGGGCCATGATTGCACAAATCTCTCATAGAGTCAGTTTTAAAAGGGAAAACACCAAGTACCTTAAAACTACTGAAGTACCTTGAGGCATTAATGACCCCCACTGAGTGTTACTACTGACAAAGCCTCTCAAGGGACTCATTAAAACAGAAAATTGGAGGCTATAATTTCACAAAATACTCAGAGACTCCAAGGCAAAAGCAAAACCCAAAGTCCTTTGAAAAACCTGCAGTCCCTGGGAGCATTCAGGAGCCCCCCAGGGCCATTGCTGACCAAGGCTCCCCAGGGACTCCTTCCAGCAGATCCTTGAGGCCACTGGGATGTGAGGGGGATGCTGAGGGCAGCACAAGGGGCTGACAGTGCCCAGCCTTGCTGGGGCTGTGCCAGGAGGCCCCAGGGCCTCAGGACAAGGTGTCTCCTCACAGCCCTTGGTGGCACAGAGGCTGCTGTGCCCCAGGACACCAAGACTTGGCTTCTCTTTGTCCCCACCTGTCATCACTGCCTCCAGTTCTCTGCTCTGCCTGGGGCCTGGGGACACTTTCTCTGTCCTGTCCCTCAGTGGGACCCATTAAAACTTCAAGAAACTTTGGAGTTGGATTCTGACTGGGATTCTTGAGAGGTTTCTTCAGCTCCCTCTCAGGGACTGATGTTCAGGGCCTCAGCACAAAGCCCCGAGAGGGTCATTAAAGTCCTTGTGCTGTGTCTGTGCTGCTGAGCTGGGCCGGGCTCCTGGCACAGAGGCAGCTCCTGGCAGCCTAGAAGAGCTTCAAAACCACATCTCTCTTGATGAGCAACTCTTCTCCCAGCCCAGCAGGGCTGGGGCACTGCCTGCAGCCACCCCGGGCACAGCACACAGGCACAGAGAGCTTCAATCACTCAGGGCTGGGAAGGAGCTGAGAAGTGACTGCGGGAGAATCACTCCCAGCCCTTGACACAGGAACCTCTGGCTGCAGGACAAGGCAGCTGCAGCTCCTGCAGTGATCTCCTAAAGCTGCAACATCCCAATGCCTACAGACTCTGTGAGTACATTCTCTGATTATCTCTTGCCGAGAGCAGCCAGGGGTGCCCAGGGCTGTCCTGCAGAGCAGGGTCCTGCAGCCCAGGGTGCTGTGCTGGGGCAGGGACTCTGCTGCCTGCCAGGGACAGCTCTCAGCCAGCCCTGGGAGCTGCTCCCAGCACTGGGGGACAAGATCTGGGTGGAAGGAGACAGCTGGTAAGGCATGGAAGTGTTCTCCTTGTGTGGTGAGGATGCTGCATTGTTCAGGACTGCTCCCAGCATGACATTTAACTCCAGAACATTTCCTAGTAGGTTATACAGGGAGCACAGCAAGGCAGGGGCTGCATAAAAGGAAAAACCCTGCTTTTTTAATCTACTGCTCTGGGTTGCCTGGGTGGAAAATTGCACATAAATATTCATCTCTCTGTTCAGGTTGAGAAAAATAAAACTATTTTCTCTCAGATCTTAATAAACCAGGCCGTGACTGAAATCAGCAGAAGGTCCCTTGCAGGCAGCACCAGTGTCACTTTTCCAGCCTCCTCAGGGTTGCTCTGAGGTTGCCATCAGAGCCTGCAGAGCCAGAGCTGCCCCTGGGCAGTGCCTGAGCTGGGAGGGCTCTGCAGGGCAGAGCTGAGCCCCCAGGGCTGGGCTGGGCTCTGGCAGCACTGGCAGGGCCCAGCCCTGGGCACAGGGAAGCAGCTGCAGGCAGGGACAGCTCCAGGCAGCAGAGCCCTGGGCAGGCAGTGGGGGGAAAGTGCCACCAAGCTGTGCTGGGATATTGAAAGTCCTCTCCAAGCCAAACTATTCCATTATTACTTTGTTTACAGAACCCCATGCCAAGTCACTGTAAATGGGTTGTCCCAGCTCCCTCTGCCCTGGGGAGCTCTGGGCAGGGCAGGCTGGAGGCTGGGAATGAGCTGACTCTCCTCCAGCAGTGCCATGGACAGGACCCTGGGTGTGTCCTGGGGATGCCATCCAAGCTGTGAGCTGCCTCCAGGGAACACTGGGGGACAGGAGTGTCCTTGGCCAGGAGTGGGGCTGAGACTCTGAGAAAGGCTGAGCCAGTTTGCTCTGCTGTGGCTCCCTCTGCTCTCAGCTGTGTCAGGCTGATTTTCAGGGGAACACAGGGACTGCCCTGGATCTCAGAAAGGGCAGCTGGGGACAGATGGAGCCACAGAGCAGCTCCCCTCACCCTTCACTGAGTTACAGCCAATGCTCTTGCCTTGCACAGTTCTCTCTGATCTCCCTGGGCACAGCAGGAAACCCTCTCCAGCTGCCTTTGGCCATCACCGTTCCTTAGCCCTGGCACAGGAGATGCTGCCAAGCTCCTCTGCCTCAGGAGCAGTTTGGGCTGATGAAGTCCAACCCCAGGACTGGCCCCTGTCCCTGTTCCCATGACCCCAGTGCTGCAGAGCAGAGCTGATCCCTGGGTGTCCATGGGCAGAGCCCCTGCTCATCACAGCAACGGGGCCAGATCCCAGCAGAGCTCCAGGCACGGGGATGAAGGAAAAGATCTGAGACAAGGAAAATTGGGTGGCACAGAGCAGCAAGGGCAGGCCTGGGAGAAGGGGCTTGGGCACTGCTCCGAAATATTTCCCCTGACTTGTCACTGTGTCCTCCTTCAACAGGACTCCATGGCCAGAGTGATGAAATGTCCAACAGCAGCTCCATCAGCCACTTCCTCCTGCTGGCATTGGCAGACACACGGCAGCTGCAGCTCCTGCACTTCTGCCTCTTCCTGGGCATCTCCCTGGCTGCCCTCCTGGGCAACGGCCTCATCATCAGCGCCGTAGCCTGCGGCCACCACCTGCACACGCCCATGTTCTTCTTCCTGCTCAACCTGGCCCTCACCGACCTGGGCTCCATCCTCACCACTGTCCCCAAAGCCATGCACAATTCCCTCTGGGACACCAGGATCATCTCCTACACAGGATGTGCTGTTCAAGTTTTCCTCTTTTTTTTTCTTATGTCAGCAGAGTTTTCCCTCCTGACCATCATGAGCTATGACCGCTATGTGTCCATCTGCAAACCCCTGCACTACGGGACCCTCCTGGGCAGCAGAGCTTGTGCCCACATGGCAGCAGCTGCCTGGGCCAGTGCCTTTCTCAATGCTCTCATGCACACGGCCAATACATTTTCCCTGCCCCTGTGCCATGGCAATGCCCTGGGCCAGTTCTTCTGTGAAATCCCACAGATCCTCAAGCTCTCCTGCTCACACTCCAACCTCAGGGAACTTGGGCTTCTTGCTGTTAGTGCCTGTTTAGCATTTGGTTGTTTTGTGTTCATTGTTTTCTCCTATGTGCAGATCTTCAGGGCTGTGCTGAGGATCCCCTCTGAGCAGGGACAGCACAAAGCCTTTTCCACTTGCCTCCCTCACCTGGCTGTGCTCGCTCTGTTCCTCAGCACCTCATTATTTGCCTACCTGAAGCCCCCCTCCATCTCCTCCCCATCTCTGGATCTGTCCCTGTCAGTTCTGTACTCGGTGGTGCCTCCAGCCCTGAACCCCCTCATCTACAGCCTGAGGAACCAGGAGCTCAAGGCTGCAGCGTGGAGACTGATGACCGGATGGTTTTGGAAACACTAAACTGCTGGCCACTTTCTGCAAATCACTCGTAATAAAAGTCATCTTTGATACTTCTTCATGGTTTTTTTGTGGATTTTTTTTACTCTGTATTCTTTTTTTAATATTGTCAAAAAAAATCTTATTGCTTTTGCCTTTTCTCATTTTGTTTCTCTCCACCTTCCCTGTGGCCACAGACTGTGTCAATGAACGGCTGTGCTCTTGGTGGCTTTAAAGGTATGCAGGCATCTTGCAACCAAGTTTTCTGCAGAGATCTCCCTTTTGTTCCCTTCTCTGGAGCTGCAGCAGCAATGTCTGTGTGCAGAGCTGGGGCAGATCAGTGCTGGCACAGCAGCTGTGCCCAGGAGCAGCAGCACTTGGTGTTGCCAGTGCTGCTCCCGTGCCCCTGCCCCGCTGCCCTCCTGGCCCTGGTGTTGCTGTAGGGCCTGAGTGCTCTCGGGGCCGGGCACAGTGCTGGGGGTGGCAGTGCCGGGGCTGCAGCAGGGACAGGCCATGGGCACTGCTGGGGCAGCGCTGACGCCTCAGGGCAGGGCCTGGGGGCTCCAGGCTCCTTGCCCAGGCTCTCTCCAGAACACGCCCAGGCCAATGCTCAGCAGAGAAAAGCCCCGTGAGCAGCCCCAGGGTGGCCGTGGGCAGGCTGGGGGCAAACAGCATGGCTGGGGCTCTGCAAGGTCCCTGGGGGAGATGGGAAGGAGCAGCAGAGCAGGGGCTGATCCATCCCCACTGCGCTGGACACCCCAGGGCAGCGTCCCAGAGCGTCCTCATGCACCTGCCAACAACATCCCCCCTCTGCAGCCCTGGCCTCTCCCCCAGCTCACACAGGTGCCGCATCCTTGCAGGCACAGACATGGGAGCACTGGCTCAGGAGCTCCTGTTTGCACTGCCCAGAGCAGGCGTGAGCACCCCCATGGTGTTGGTGTGGGGAGATGAACCTGAGGGAGCACAAATGCCATCATCAGCCCCTGGGGCCAGGAAGGGCTAGGGGACAGCAGGGAAACCACTCAGGTTTGTGGTGGCCTCTGAAGTCAGCCAGAAAGTTTGTTCCCATGAGCTGTGAGTTTCCTGTGCCACTGCAGACGTTGTTGCTCAGAGCCAGGGCTGCCTGGCAGCCACCCCCAAACTGCCCTCAGCATTTCCTTTGCTTCTCCTGGGCTTTCTTTCCCATTCCTGCTACAAATTTCTTCCTATTGCCCACCTCTTTTACATCCCCTGCAATCAGCCCATCCCTGGTTGCCCTTTCCTCTCTGGCCCCACTCCCTATTTCAGTTCCTTAGTTCCCAGCACCATGGGAACATCCCTTAGGGAGCAGGATCATCCTCCAAGTGCTTCAGGAATTGTCTGCAGGCTCCTGCAGTGCCTCGTGCTGCTCCCTTGCCAGAGGCACCACAGGCCAGGGGGGCACATCTGGGCTGCTGTGTCTGGCTGTGGGGCTCCCTGTTCTGGGCAAGGAGGAGGAGCTGCAGAGGCTCTGCAGGGCTGACAGGATGGGCTTTGGGGCTGTGAGGAGAAGCTGAGGGACCTGGGCTGCTGGACCTTCTGGAGAGGAGGCCCAGGGCTCATCCTGCAACTGCTGCAAGGGTGGTTTCAGAGAATCACAGAATCAGCACGGTTGGAAAAGACCTTGGACATCATCAAGTCCAACCTGTGCCCTGACACTGCCTTGTCTCCCCTGAGCCTCCTCTTCTCCAGGATAAACAACCCCAGCTCCCTCAGCCGCCCCTCACAGGACTTGTGTTCCAGACCCCTCACCAGCCTTGTTGCCCTTCTCTGGACACGCTCCAGCTCCTCCATGTCATTCCTAAATTCTGGGCCCAGAACTGAACACAGCACTTGAGGTGCTGCCCCAACTAGTGCTGAGCACAAGGGAAGAATCACTGCCCTGCTCCTGCTGGCCACACTGTTCCTGATCCAGGACAAGTGCCATTGGCCTTCTTGGCCACCTGGGAACACTGGTGGCTCATGTCCAGCCTGCAGTCCATCTGTCCCTTTGTGTCCCTTTCTGCCTGACCACTGTCCAGTTGTCGGGGGCTTTCCCTGTTTTTCAGGTGGTTTCAGGGTCCTTTGCCCCCCTGCACAGCTCTGCGCCAAACCGAAGGAAGAGACGGAGTCTTCAGGTTTAGATTTTTCAAGGTTGCGTACTTCATTTATTGTTTCTTATCTCTCAGAGTCCACCAAGATGTTTGCAGCTGCATGGATTTCTCACGTCTCCCCCCGGGCTGTGTTGTCCTTATCTTTTATACTAATTGCTATGTATTTCTTATTTACTATTTCTTACCAATGTCTATCACTATTACTAAAAAGGTCATCTTTACTTTGACCCAATCCTCACTAACTACTTTGTGCCACGTCACTGCAGAAATGGAGTGAGGGAAGAAGAATGAAGGAGAAGGAGGCGATGCCCCAAATTCTCCACCTTGTCCCCATTCACTTCAATGCTAGGAATCTAAAATTACTGTTTTTTCACCCTGTGATAAGCAAAACTACTATTTTTCACACTCTTGTGGCCTGTAAACCTTCTCTCAGTGTAGGAAGTTTTTCCCATGGACTGAGATCAAAGCCAGTGTCTCTCTGAGCTCTGGGCTGGGGTCCCAGACCCCCCTGCCCAGGTCCCTGACCCTCCAGGGCAACCAAAGGAATGCTCTGGACTCCAACATCCAGTTACTCTGTCCCCAGCCTGTAGCACTGCAGGGGTTGTTGTGGCCAAAGTGCAGGACCTGGCACTTGGACTTGTTAAACCTCACATTTTGGATTTGGCCCCTTGATCCAGCCTGTCCAGGTCCCTGTGCAGAGACCTCCTACCCTCCAGCAGATCAACAATCCCACACAATTTGGTGTCACCACCGTTCTATGATGCTGTAGAGTGTCACAATGGTCTCCATGATTCCATAAGGCCTCCCAGTGTCACAATGTTCTTTTGGTTCCATGGGACTCCTTGGTGTCACAAAGTCCCTTGGATCCTTGGGCCCTGAAGTGTCACAATGGTGCTTTGGTTCCATGAGGTCTGGCAGTGCAGCAATGATCGCCTTGGTTCCAGAGTGTCACAATGGCCTCTTGGTCCCAAGGGGCACCACAGTGTCGAACAGGTTTCCTTCATTCCAAGAGTCCCTGCGGAGCAGCACTGGCCCCTTGGTTCCATGGGGCCCTGCAGTGTCACAATGGCCCTATCTGATACCAGGTCCTGCTCTGTCCCAATGCCCTGCATGGTTCCACAAGGCCCTGCAGTGTCACAGTGGCCTCTTGGTTCCATCAGGCCTCAGACTGCCCCAGTGTGTTCCCTGGAGCTGCAGTGTCACAATGGAGCCCTGGTTACACAAGAGCCTGCAGTGTCACCAGGGACCCTTGGTTCCATGGGGCACCCCAGTGGCACAATTGTTCTCTCAGTTCCAAGAGCCCTTGCAATGGAACAATGGCCCCTTGATTCCATTTGGTCCAGGGTCTCACAAGGGTCTCCTTGGTTCTGCAGTGGCACAATGGCCCCTTGGTTCAACAAGGCCCCTCAGGGTCACAGTGGCCTCTGTGGTTCCACCAGGACCCAGACTGTCACCACAGACTCCTTGCTTGCATTTAGCCCCACAGGGTCACAATGGCCCCTTGGCTCTATGGTGCCATGTCGTACACAGTGTCACTCTGGTCCTCTTAGTGCCACCAGGCCCTGCAGTGTCACAATGTCCCCTTGCTTCCCCAGGGCCCTGCAGTGTCACCATCATCAGAGAATCAACCACACTGGAAAAGACCTTGGAGAGCATCAAGTCCAACCTGTGACCCAACAGCACCTTGTCACCCAAACCATGGCACTGAGTGCTCACATCCAGTCATTCCTTAAACACTTCCATGGACAGTGAGTCACCCACCTCCCTGGGCAGCCCATTCCAATGCCCAATCACACATTCTGTGAAGAATATTTCCTAATGTCCAGCGTAAACCTCACCATGTGCAGCTTAAGGCCATGTCCTCTTGTCCTGTCACTGTTCCCTGGGAGAAGATACCACCCCCACCTGGCTGCACCCTCCTGTCAGTAAAGAGTGATGAGGTCTCCCCTGAGCCTCCTCTTCTCCAGGATAAACAACCCCAGCTCCCTCAGCCGCTCCTCACAGGACTTGTGTTCCAGACCCCTCACCAGCCTTGTTGCTCTACTCTGGACACGCTCCAGCCCCTCCATGTCCTTAATGAATTGGGGGGCCCAGAACTGGACACAGCACTCGAGGTGCTGCCCAACCAGTCCAGAGCAAAGGGAAGAATCACTGCCCTGCTCCTGCTGCCCACACTGTTCCTGATCCATAGGAGTGCCAGGGGTTGGATGAGGGAAATGGTGGGGAGGGGTGGGGACAAAGTCTGATTGATTGTCAGCCATGAAGGGTCTTGATTTTCATATCTGTTCAGACTGCATTAGAAGGTGCTGGGAGTCCATATCAATTGGACATTGCTGATATCAATCTATAAACAGGAAAATTAAACAGGAAAACAGTTCTCTCTGCATTGTTTTCAATATAGTGTATTCCTTTTGAATACACTTCTGAAATTGTCTAATTAACCACACAAGAACTAAAAACTTCAGTTATTCCCATGGGCTTTTCTTGTTCGGCATATTGAACAAATATTTACAAGCTTTTCTCCCTGAATTCCTGAACTGAAGAGCTCAAGAAAGAAGAGGCCTCTGGAGTACTAAAATTCATCATCAACCTCCAAGGGGCTGAGGATCCATCCTCACCAGAGCAGGAATGAACAGAAATGGGCACAGCTTTCTGGCTGCCCCAGCTTTGGGATGGGCCCTGGGCCTGGAGCAGGTGAAGTTCTTGAGAGCCCCAAGTTCACGGCTTTGCCCTGTGCCTCTGTCCCTGCAGGCTGTCGTCATCCCCCGGCTGCCCCACCTCGCTGGCCCCTTCCTTTGCTGACAGCTCTGCATCCTGCCTGCCTCTGCCTGGGCACACAGAGCCTTGGGCTGCTCCAGACTCCTCTGGGGGATGTGTTACACCACAACCCTGCCCTGGGAGGGAAATTCCTTTCTCCTGGTGTCCAGCCTGGGCCTCCCCAGCTGCCCTTGTGCCATTATTTCCCTCTCAGGCTGTTTTATACAAAGAAGAAAATTCCAGCATCTCTGGAACCACTTTCAATCCCTCCCTGGCTACTCTTCTCTTCAGTGTGCACACCACTAAGCCCAGAGCCACAATCCTCTACATGCTGCTTGTGTGATGACGCCTCCAAACCGCATCTTGGGAGGTTTTTGGGTCATCTCCAAGGTCAGTGAAAGTAGAAGCAGTGGTCAAAGGTATTTGCTTCAAAATATTGCACTGACAGAACAAGGGTCAATATCTTTTAACTGAGTGAGGGTGGATTTGGATTTGTTAGAAGGAGGAGATATTTTAAATGAGAGTGGCACAAGACTGCAACCATTTTTTCGGAAGAAGTGGATGCCCCAATGCCAGGAATGCTCCAAGAGCAGGAGCTTGGTGCAACCTGACACAGTGAAAACCCCTCCCCAAGGATGGAATCCCTGTTGTGTGGGTTCTCTGAGGTGCTGGGTGACCTCACAACACTTCTGGCCAGAATGTCTGCTGAGGAGCAGCCAGGCTGCTGCAGTGGCAGTGTCCTCACAGCCATCACCATGGCAGCCCTGTTCCCTGGGCCTGGCTCTCCCCTTTCCTCTGCCCCTGCCTTGTCTCTGCTGGGATGAAGTTTTGTCATTAATATTTTGTTCTCAAGGCACTGGGGCCAATTGCTTCCCAGTCAGACTCCTGGAACAGAAGTGGCTTTTCAGAGCCCATCCAGAAATGAGCCCTGGAGCAGCAGCTCTGCAGTGGTGGCCACCAGGCCGCCTTGCCAAGGGAGGCTTCTGGCCATGGCCTGGAAGCAGCTGCTGCTGCCAAGGTGCCTTTGGTGCCTCAGGCTCTCCCTGGCACAGCTCCCAGCACGGCACTCTGCACTTGTGCCCGAGGCCTTCACTGTGTTGGGGCTGGCCTGGGGCTTTTCCTGCAGCGGGATCTGCCCTGGTCCTGGCACAGGAAAGGCAGTTCCTGCTGGAGCCGGAGGCTCTGCCTGCAATGGGCTCAAACAACTCCAGCAAGGCTCTGGTTGGAAAGCCCTCAGTGGGAAATGAAGGAGGGATGGTCACACTGTTTTTGTGGTGAATAATGACTGAAAGCAGCCTGACTCCTCCATCCCAAAGTTCAACATCCTGAGAGGGAGCTGAAGCTGTGGCAGAGCTGGTAAAATCCCCAGAGAAAGGAACAACCAAGTGACACCACTGAGAGCTTCTGCAGAGCTGCTGAGCTGGCACAGCCTGGGCACATCTGACTGACAGAGCAGCACTTCAGATTAGAAAAGCCCCATACCAAATTTTAATGGCAGCATCTCCTGACATTTCCCTTCTTGGGAGAGTGTGGAGATTTCTCCCTGCAGTGGGGACACCCCTCAAGGTCACTGCTCCAGGCTGAGCCAAAGGGATTTACCCATGGGCATTGTTCTGGGAGAGTGATATCAATCTCTACTTAACTACTGGTTTGCTTTAATACAATTACTTCTAAATTGCTTCCTTTTTCAGCCTGAGTGTCCCTGTAGAGGAACAGGGTATCTTTCAGGCAGTTCCACAAGCTCAGGCTTCTCATTTCATGAGGCATCTGGGAAGAAAATGGCCTTTTTTCAGAAAGACAACAGCAGAGGGAATGGATTAGAAATTATTGGAAAAAATTACCCTCCTCATGGACAAGGTTCACCAAGTCACTCCCTGCATTTCTCTGTTTCAGATTCTTTCTTGCATTTACTCTGGGAGGTGCAGCTTGTTCTGGTGCTTATCATGAACTGATAGTTCTCTTGATGTAAACCAGCACAAGTCATGTAGAATCATCTAAACTGAAAACAGAAACAAACTACCTATGTCAACACATTTTCATGTTTTAGGTCACTTTCCAGGTGTCCAAGGATATGTTGGAATGATTATCACACAACTCTCCACTTCTGGCTGCAGGCTCTGGAGATTCTTTCTCTGAGTTCAGTCAGGGTTGCATCCCCCAGCAAGTCCTGTTTTTCAAGCCTGGAACAGTCACAATGAAAACCTTAAAAATGGCACAACTCCCCAGTCCACAAGGAAAGAAAGGACAAGTTGTAAAATTCTCCAAACATTTGTCCTGCTTTGCTGCAAGAGTTGTGCTGCACTAACAGTGTGGAAAGCCAAGAGAAGCTGCAGTCACATCCTGTGACAGGAGCTCGACCTTGTCCTCCAGGAATGGTTCTTGAAAAGAGTAGGTATGACTGTGGAGAAGATTCCTGGAAAACTGGAACAGCTTTTCAGAAGAGAAATGAAAATGAAAAGAAATAAGCCAAGATGTTTTCCTCCATTTATTTCTATGATCCCCTTTTCCATCCTGCACTACTTCTCCATCCCATTAATTCCAAACAGATCTCACCTTTAAGACTGATGACTTAGCAAGCTTTAGACACTCTGAAATACCATGAGCTATG
The DNA here is from genome assembly GCF_015227805.2 of Hirundo rustica. NCBI lineage: Eukaryota > Metazoa > Chordata > Aves > Passeriformes > Hirundinidae > Hirundo > Hirundo rustica. Next base: position 187,308 of record NW_026690714.1, on the reverse strand, counting down.
AACAGTTTGTCTTCCCGTTTTTGTTGGAAAGCAATACTGGAGACATAAGTGCAGTGCTTGGGTCAGGCATGAATCCTACAGGCAGGGAATGTGCCCTGACAGTGTCTGAGCCTCAGGAGGGACAATGCACAGCAGCGTTGCTGTGCTGGGTTTCCATGGAACCATCCTAGGAGCAGCTGCTGGGGTCAGAAGCCATGGCAGCCACCACCCTGCTCCAAAGGCCCTTGGCAGGGTGGGCTCCTGCCCTGGCTCTGTGTGCCAGGAGCCAGCAGCTCTGGGTGCAGGGAGCCCAGGGAGGGCACAGAAATGCTGGGCTGAGAAATGCTGGGGGGGACAGCGAGAGGGGCGTGTGCAGCCGGCCAGGGCACAGGAGCAGCACGCACAGGGGGCACAGCCTGCAGGACAGATGGCCAAGGGCTGGGCAGGGCTGGCAGGGCCACAGGCACCCAGGCCTTTGTCCCCTGGGCTCTGGCAGCGCCTCTGGAGGCCCCACAGAAGGAACTTTCCTTTCAGGGGCTGCACTTTGGTCCTCCCTGGCCCCTCCCTGAGGAGGCTGGCAGAGGTTGCAGTTTGATGACATTTGTCCTTGCTGCCCCTCCCATCCCACTGCCCCACAAACAGCCCCGAGGCACCCGTGAGGGACAGGCCCTGCTGTGCCAGGCCTGGGCTCAGGGCTTGGCCTTTCTGCTTCCTCCAGCCAAAACCCAGGCCTTGCTCAGCCCTGCAGTTCCTGCTGCTGTGCCCCAAGCTCGCTCAGCCGGTGCTGGAAAGGGACTTGAGGTACCTTGATCCCCTCATACGGTGTAAACAACAAACTTCTCAGGAGGGTGGAGAACAAACTTTATACTTGCAGACTTCAGAGAATGACGTACTTGGAAAAACTTAAAGCAACATGGAGTTACAGTAAATCATTTCACAAACACTGACTGAGCAAACTCTAACCTCTCCAAGTTCTTCAGATTTTGAGAAGAGGAAGTCAGGAGAAGAGAGAGAGAGTGAGATCCACAGCTTCCCCTGGATCCAGCACCGTCTCAGCTGCTGTGAGCTCTGCAGCCATGGGACGTGTCAGTGTCACAGCCTCACCTGCTCTGGTGCCTCTCACAGGTGGGGTTTTTGGGGTGCCAGGGGCTTGGCAGCCACTTTGGGGCTGGACCAGAGGCTGCAGTGGCTCTGGCTGGGGCAGTGACCTCCCCACCTATGCAGAACTTGCCCTGGCCCCCAAACACACACTGGAGATGTCTGGGGCCATTCATCATTTCTCTGCTCTCCAGCACCAAGGCAATGGACTCTGGCTGCAGGTCTGAGTTCGTGCCCACGGCAACCACCCCTGGCAATGGGGCTCCATGGAGCAGCTCTCAGGAACCACCCAGAGTTGGGGAGAGACCCAAAACCACTTCAGAAATGTGAGATACTCCAAAATCTCTTCAGTAACATGGAATATCCAAAAACTCCCTCAGTAACAGGGTGTATCATCCCCAAATTTTGGGTATCTCATTCCAGACACCACCCCACGTCTCCAATCCCAACCCCAACCCACCCCACCCCTGTTGGACATCAAGACCCCTTTCCCAAGCTGTACTTCCCCCATTTCACACCTCCCAAACCCCATCCCACCCATCCTGCCCCACCTTATGCCCCCCTCACCCCTCCTGATGTGCATCTTGCTTTGCCCAATCCCCTTCACGCCCTACTCCACCCTGACCGGCAGCAGAATCAAGTAATTTTGGGTGGGACTGAGAAGTTTTCAGTGGCATTGAGTAGTTTTGAGGTGACAGGTCAAACCCTCCTGTATCTTTGTGTGCCAAGACATGGAGACAACTACACCGAATACTCCCGAAACCCCCAAATCCTCCCAAGTTATCTCCCTGAATCCCAGATAACCTCTAAACATCTGTAAAAAGTGAGACTAGAAATGCTTCTTTACCCCAAATTTTGTTTTAAGGGATGAAAATTAATCAAAATAATACTAGAGACCACCAAACAAAAGGACCACCAGCACAGTGTCTTGCCAACACAGATCACTGGGAACGTGGGTCACCAGGGGTCTGCCCAGTTGGGTCCTCTGATGGGGGATGGAGTTGGAGCAGTGCATGAAGCTCTTCCCACAGTCGGGGCACTCACAGGCCTTCCCTTACTGGTGGTTCCATTGGTGTCTGCTCAAGTGAGAGCTCATGGACAAGCTCTTCCCACAAGCGGGACATTCGTAGGGCCATTTCCTGGTTTGGATCATCCGGTGACAGAGCAGGTGGGAGCATGTGCTGAAGCTCATCCCACATTCCCTGCACTGGTAGGGTCTCTTCCCATTGTGGATCATTTGGTGGATGTTCAGTTGGAAGCTCTGGTGGAAGCCCTTCCTGCATTCCGCATGCTTGTAGGGCATTTCCCCAGTGAGGATGTTCTGGTGGGGGAATCAAGTGGGAGGTCCGGGTGAAGCTCATCCCACATTCCCTGCACTGGTAGGGTCTCTTCCCATTGTGGATCATTTGGTGGATGTTCAGTTGGAAGCTCTGGTGGAAGCCCTTCCTGCATTCCGCATGCTTGTAGGGCATTTCCCCAGTGAGGATGTTCTGGTGGGGGATCAAGTGGGAGGTCCGGGTGAAGCTCATCCCACATTCCCTGCACTGGTAGGGCCTCTTCCCATTGTGGATCATTTGGTGGATGATCAGTTGGAAGCTCTGGTGGAAGCCCTTCCTGCATTCCGCATGCTTGTAGGGCATTTCCCCAGTGAGGATGTTCTGGTGGGGGATCAAGTGGGAGGTCCGGGTGAAGCTTATCCCACATTCCCTGCACTGGTAGGGCCTCTCCCCTGTGCAGATCTTTTGGTGGATGATTCGTTGGGTGACAAGAGTAGAGTTTTGCTTGAAGCCCTTCCTGCAGTTGGGGCAGTGGAAGGGTCCCTACTCTATGTGAATCCGCTGGTGCAGGAGGAGACTGAAGCCGCTCCGAAACCTCGGGACGCTCGTAAGGTCTCTCCCTGGTGTGGATCTTTTGGTGGCAGATCAGGTGTGATCTCTGGCTGAAGCTCTTCCCACATTGCTCACATAAGTAAGGCCATTCCCTGGTGTGGATCCTCTGGTGGCGGATCAGGTTGGACCTCTGGCTGAAGCTCTTCCCACATTGCCCACACTTGTAGGGCCTGTCCCCAGTGTGGATCCTCTGGTGGCAGATCAGGTGGGAAATCTGGCTGAAGCACATCCTACATTCCTCACACTGGTGGGGCTTCTCCCTGGTGTGGGTCCTCTGGTGGCAGATCAGGTGGGATCTCTGGCTGAAGCTCTTCCCACATTGCTCACACTTGTAGGGCCGTTCCGTGCTGTGGATCCTCTGGTGGCAGATCAGGTGGGATCTCTGGCTGAAGCTCTTCCCGCATTCCCCGCACTCGTAGGGCCTCTCTCCGGTGTGGATGCGCCAGTGGGTCACAAGGATGGAGTTGTGCTTGAAGCCCTTCCCACATTCCCCACACCTGTAGGGCCATTCCCCAGTTTGGATCATCTGGTGCTGGATCAGGTGGGAGCTCTGGCTGAAGCTCTGTCCATCTTCCTGGCTCAGGGTGGGTCTTCCATTCTCTGAGCACCCTGGGATGGGTTTGGAAGCCCTCCTCTTGCAGGATCTCTGGGGCTTTTCCTTCCCATTGGAGTCCCGCACAGTGGAGCCACTCAAAATGGCTTCTTCCATGAAGTTCTGCCCTCGGGATTTGTCCTGCCTGGTCTCCATCCTCAGCATCTTGTCTGTGTGAGGAAGGAAAAGGAGAGGATGGGATTTGGCTCAGTGCCAGAGGGAAGGGGAAGGAGATCCTCTCAATGCATCCCTGGCAGGACGGCATCAGCAGCAGGGTTGTCCAGCAGCCAGGGGCCATGCTGGGCTGGGAGATGGAGCAGGAGAGAGGGGGAAAGGGGCACTGACTTCCTCCTCACCTGCCTGGCTGTCCTGGAGCATCTTCCTCTTCCTCATGGCCTAAATTAAAAAATTTAAAAATTAAACTAAAAACGCAGTAGTAAAAAAAAAAAAAAAAAAAAAAAAAAAAAAGCTGATAGAGTTAGACTACAACTTGATACCTGGTTGTTAAGGGTGTTGCTAGCAGTCGAATCAAATCGTCACTGCAGTCCTCCTGGAGTGACAGATGTGGTTTTGTTGAAGCAATGATCTTGTAGAAGGGTGTAGTTTTCCTCTGAAGGTCTGTGGTGGTGCAGATGAGTCTGGTCTTCCTCTGGGAATCCAGTGGAAACAGGCTGCTTCTGGTGTTTAAATCTCAGATTATATCCAGGTAGGAATGCTTGGCTCCTCCCTCTGGGTGGAGCATCTCACAATGGGGTGATGTAATTTTATCAGTCCTGCAGTGAGACTCAATGGCCCATTAACAGAAGATATCTCCCTGGAGGGAGGATGGGTCATGGAAGAGATAAAGAACACTGCCCCATTTGGTGTTAACAGCTGGCCCATCAAGAGAAGATCCCCCTCAGAGATTTGAGGGATGGGTCATGGAAGAGATAAACAACCTGCCCTCCTGGTTTTAACAGATGGTAATAGAACACACTTTTTTGGTTACATCTTGCATTGCAAGACAGGGCTTGATGCTCCTTGCCCAGGCTCTCTCCAGAACACGCCCAGGCCAATGCTCAGCAGAGAAAAGCCCCATGAGCAGCCCCAGGGTGGCCGTGGGCAGGCTGGGGGCAAACAGCATGGCTGGGGCTCTGCAAGGTGCCTGGGGGAGACGGGAAGGAGCAGCAGAGCAGGGGCTGATCCATCCCCACTGCGCTGGACACCCCAGGGCAGCGTCCCAGAGCGTCCTCATGCACCTGCCAACAACATCCCCCCTCTGCAGCCCTGGCCTCTCCCCCAGCTCACACAGGTGCCGCATCCTTGCAGGCACAGACACGGCAGCACTGGCTCAGGAGCCCCTGTTTGCACTGCCCAGAGCAGGCGTGAGCACCCCCATGGTGTTGGTGTGGGGAGATGAACCTGAGGGAGCACAAATGCCATCATCAGCCCCTGGGGCCAGGAAGGGCTGGGGGACAGCAGGGAAACCACTCCGGTTTGTGGTGGCCTCTGAAGTCATACAGAAAATTTGTTCCCATGAGCTGTGAGTTTCCTGTGAGTGCCACTGCAGATGTTGTTGCTCAGAGCCAGGGCTGCCTGGCAGCCACCTCAAAACTGCCCTCAGAATTTCCTTTGCTTCACCTTGGATTTCTTTACCCTTCCTGCTACAAATTTCTTTCAACTGCCCACCGCTATTCCCTCCCCTGCAAACAGCCTATCCCTGGTTGCCGTTTTCTCTTTGGCCCTCTGGCCCCACTCCCCATTTCAGTTCCTTAGTTCCCAGCACCATGAGAATGTCCCCTGGGGAGCAGGATCATCCTCCAAGTGCTTCAGGAATTGTCTGCAGCCTCCTGCAGTGCCTCGTGCTGCCAGAGGCACCTGTGGCCAGGGGGGCACATCTGGGCTGCTGTGTCTGGCTGTGGAGCTCCCTGTTCTGGGCAAGGAGGAGGAGCTGCAGAGGCTCTGCAGGGCTGACATGATGGGCTTTGGAGCTGTGAGGAGAAGCTGAGGGACCTGGGCTGCTGGACTTTCTGAAGAGGAGGCCCAGGGCTCATCCTGCAACTGCTGCAAGGGTGGTTTCAGAGAATCACAGAATGAGCAAGGTTGGAAAAGGCCTTGGACATCATCAAGTCCAGCCTTTGCCCTGATACTGCCTTGTCTTCCTTGAGCGTCTTCTTCTCCAGGATAAACAATCCCAGCTCCCTCAGCCTCTCCTCACAGGATTTGTGTTCCAGACCCCTCACCAGCCTTGTTGCCCTTCTCTGGACACACTACAGCCCCTCCATATCTTTCTTAAATTGGGGGGCCCAGAACTGGACACAATGCTCGAGGTGCTGCCCAAACAGTAGTGAGCACAGGGAAGAAATCATTGTCCTGGTCCTGCTGGTCACAGCTTTCCTGATCCAGGCCCAGAGCCATTGGCCTTCTTGGCCACCTGGGCACACTGCTGGCTCATGTCCATCCTTTTGTCCATCAGTCCCTGCAGGTTCCTCTCTGCCTGGCTGCTGTCCAGCCATTCTGTCCCCAGCCTGTAGCGCTGCAGGGGTTGTTGTGACCAAAGTGCAGGACCCAGCACATGGACTTGTTAAATCTCACATTGTTGGATTTGGGCCCTGGATTCAGCTTGTACAGTTCCCTGTGAAGAGCCTTTGTACCCTCCAGCAGATCAACACTCCCAGACAACTTGCTGTCACCATGGTTCCACGATGCCCTAGAGTGTCACAACAGTCTCCATGATTCCATGAGGCCTCCAAGTGTCACAATGTCCCTTTGGTTCCACAGGACCCCTTGGTGTCGCTAAGTCCCTTGGATCCTTGGGTCCTGCAGTGTCACGATGGAGCCCTGGTTACACAAGATCCTGCAGCATCACCAGGGACCCTTGGTTCCATGGGGCACCCCAGTGGCACAATTGTTCCCTCAGTTCCAAGAGCCCTTGCAATGGAATACTGGCCCCTTGATTCCATTGGACCCCAGGGTCTCACCAGGGTCTCCTTGGTTCTGCAGTGGCACCATGGCCCCTTGGTTCAACAAGGCCCCACAGGGTCCCAGTGGCCTCTGTGGTTCCACCAGGACCCAGACTGTCACCATGGACTCCTTGCTTGCATTTAGCCCCACAGGGTCACAATGGCCCCTTGGCTCTATGGTGCCATGTCGTACACAGTGTCACTCTGGTCCTCTTAGTGCCACCAGGCCCTGCAGTGTCACAATGTCCCCTTGCTTCTCCAGGGCCCTGCAGTATCACCATCATCAGAGAATCAAGCAGGCTGGAAAAGACCTTGGAGAGCATCAAGTCCAACCTGTGACCCAATACGACCTTGTCACCCAAACCATGGCACTGAGTGTCACATCCAGTCCTTCCTTAAACACTTCCACGGACAGTGAGTCACCCACCTCCCTGGGCAGCCCATTCCAATGCCCAATCACACATTCTCTGAAAAATATTTCCTAATGTCCAGCATAAACCTCACCATGTGCAGCTTAAGGCCATGTCCTCTTGTCCTGTCACTGTTCCCTGGGAGAAGATACCACCCCCACCTGGCAGCACCCTCCTGTCAGTAAAGAGTGATGAGGTCTCCCCTGAGCCTTCTCTTCCCCAGGATAAACAACCCCAGCTCCCTCAGCTGCTCCTCACAGGACTTGTGTTCCAGACCCCTCACCAGCCTTGTTGCCCTTCTCTGGACATGCTCTAGCCCCTCCATGTCCTTCCTAAACTGGGGGGTCCAGAACTGGACACAACACTCGAGGTGCTGCCCAACCAGTGCTGAGCACAGGGGAAGAATCACTGCCCTGCTCCTGCTGGCCACACTGTTCCTGATCTGTAGGAGTGCTGGGGGTTTGATGAGGGAAATGGTGGGGAGGGGTTGAGGACAAAGTCTGATTGATTGTCAGCCATGAAGAGTCTTGATTTTTAAATCAGAAGGATGGAAAACTTAAATCATTCCTAGGCACTTTTCTTTGGTTGTTTTGTACAAATGATATGAGCTTTTCTCACTGAACTCCATAACTGAAGAGTTCAAGAAGGAAGAGGTCTCTGGAGTAGTAAAATTCATCAGCAACCTCCAATGGGCTGAGGATCCATCCTCATCACAGCAGGAATGAACAGAAATGGGCACAGCTTTCTGGCTGCCCCAGCTTTGGGATGGGCCCTGGGCCTGGAGCAGGAGCAGCTCTTGAGGGCCCCAAGGCTGGGGCTGTTGTGCTGGCCTGGGCAGATGGGATGGCAGCAGGGGCTGCAGAGCTCTCAGCACCTCAGGGACAGGGGAGCAGGGCACACAGGGAGCCTCCTTTTCCCTTGGCCCAGCACCTTCCCCATGGCTGGGGCTGAGTCCTGTCTGAGCTGCAGCTGCTGCTGTGCCCTTCCGAGGGGCTGAGGCCGTGGGGCCCCTGCCCAGAGCAGCCTGCCCTGAGCAGAGCTGTGGGGCCAGAGCCGGCTGGGCTGTGCTGGGGAGAGGCCCTTGGTGCTGCCGAGAGCTCAGGGCAGCTGGCAGAGCTTGGAGGGAGCTGGGCTGGGCTGAGAGAGCCTGGCACAGAAACCATCAGTGTCCATCTCAGCCTGTGTGAGCGTGCAGGGGCAGGACTCAGCCCAGGCCTTGTGGGGCAGGGCCAGCGCCTGTGGAAGGCATTGAAAACAGGCAAGTGGCCCAGAGAGGAGGCTGCTCTGTGCCCTTGGTGGCATGGACAGAGCAGGAACACGGCCCAGGACATTTGTCAGTGCCAGCCTCTGTCCCCAGCCATTGCCAGCCCTGGCTGCTCAGCCCAGGTTTGCGGGGCAGTTTGGCTGTGGCCCAGCTCCATCCTCCTGCGGGGCTCAGGGCCTGTTCCCGGCCATGGCCAGCCCTGCCCGGCCTCTCTGCTGGCCCAGAGCCCGGCAGAGCCCGGGGCAGGGCTGTCTGTGCAGGCCCACAGGTGCCACGGGCTGTGCAGGAGCTGGCAGAGGCTGCCCAGCAGGGAGGCCATGGGGCACAGAGCCCCAAGGCTGCTGTGGGCACCACGGCACAGGGGCCGTTCCCACCCGCAATGCTCCTGTCCTGCCCTGGGCCTGCACAGGGGCTGTGGCACCATGGCTGGGCCAGCGCGGCACAAAGGGGCCACGCAGCCGCTGCCGGGGCTGACAGCAAGGCCAGGCACACACAAGGAATTGCTGGGCATTGCCTGGGCTGGGCAGGGCTGACTGTGCCAAAGGCAGAGCTCAGCTGCCCTTGGTGGCTGCAGGAAAAGTCCAGAGCCCAAAGAGCCTCCATGGCTGTGCTGGAGACCAAGGCTGGAGGAGGGAAATGCAGGGCTGCTGTGGGATGGGGAGGGGATTGAATTCCAGCACACACCTCAGTTCTCTGATGATCCCAGCACAATGCTGGTCCCTGTTCCTGCCTGGAGCAGAGCAGATGTTTTTGGGACAGGAGCCCTCTGGGGCTGTCAGGGACCTGCAGCTTGCAAGGTGCTCTGCTCTCCCTCAGCTCCTCTCTGAGAGATGCCAATCCCAGCTCAGCACATCAGGGCACAAGTGGCACTGCCTGTGCATGGGCACACAGCTGATGTCTGGAAAAGGGCACAGGTTTTAATATCTGTTAGTTTCATATTATACAAGCACATTTTTACTATCTGGGTCATTTGAGTACTTTTAAGAAGTGGCAAAATTTGCCCACCAGGAAGAGGAATTTCCTGGATGTGCTGGATTTTTCTACCGATGGCAAGATAAGAAACACTGATCTTCCCTTCTACCTTTGCTACCAACATTCAGTCTAATATTTCATGACCCCCTTCCTTCAGGTGTTTCCAGCTCTCTTGTTTGAATGGCCATGCCCAGGGACATCTCTTCATGTGGAGCAGCTGCATCTATGTCCTTCCTGTTGCTCCCAGATTTCCTCCTGCAGCTGTTCTTGGGTCATTTCAACGTGTCTCCTTTCACTGGCTTCATGCTTTCTGCTTCAGGGAGTTGCCCGGTCATTCGCATATTGAAATAACATCTTAGTCAGCATCTTAGCTGTATTTTTATCTTTTATATTACCTCTTCTTGGTGGACATGTCAGATGTTACTGGGATGTCACAAGGAGCTGAGGGAAGTGTTTTCATGTTTATTAAATTTTATCATGTTCACATTTTTTTATATTTCCCATGAAGAGAAACCTTTCTGTGCCTCCAAATCTCACCAGTTCCTGGTCCCTCCAAGGACATAAACCTGATGAGTTGTGGTTCCCACTCCAGTGGCTGCACTTGGACCTCACTCAATAGCCAGAGCAGAGCTCCCTTGTCCCAGAAAGTTCCTGTCAGTGGAGGGATGAAAGAAACAGGACAGGCTGTGGGGATCAGGTGCAGGGCAGAGCCAGGGAGAAGAATGACTTTTGCATTTGATGGAGCTGTGCCTCCCCTTGGGTTTGTTGGCTGACAATAAATGAACATCCCTCTGTGTCTCGGGCAGCTCCTTCTCCAAGGGAAGCAGGTGGGAGTTGGAGCCCAGGAGCTGAAACCTGCAGGTCCAGCCTGGGGTGGAGGGAGCTCAGATTTGCACGAGGCTGCTCTGAGTCCCAGGGCTTGGATGGGGGAAATGGTGGGATGGCGAGTAGGGACAAAATCTGATTGAATGTCAGACATAAAGGATGTTGATTTTCATATCTACTCAAACTGCATGAGTAAGTACCTTGGGATCAATGTCAATTGGAGATTGAACATATAAATGTATTAATAGGAAAAAAATCCTAAGCAGGACCTAAAAATATTTTCTCACTGTCTTTTGTAAATATATTCACTATGGACACACTTCCAAAATCTGTTTAATTAACCACAAAAATTTGAAAACCTAAATCAAATTATTCCCAGAGGCTTGGCCTTTTAAGGTGTTCTGAATGATAATGCACCTTGGGGCACTGAATTCCTGAAATGAGGAGCTGAAGGCTGAAGAAGCCTCTGCAGAAGTCAAATCCAGCAGCAGCCTCCAAGTGTCTGAGGATGTCAGCAGCCCCCTCTGAGGCCATCCCTGCCCAGAGACCGTGGGGGAATGGGCAGACAAGGGGAGCGTCCCTGGGGCTGGGCAAGCAGAACTCAGAGGCAGCAGCAGGTGCAGGTGGGAAATGGAGTGTGCAATGTGGCTGTGAAAGCCCTGCCTGGGCTGTGCCAAGCAGGACAGACAAGCCCTGACCCCCATCCCCGAAACAACTCTCTCAATTAGAGATTTAAAAGGAATTAAAATTGTTTGTGTACTCTTGAGTTGGAAACACTGGAGAAATACCAACAAGGGATTCTGAGGAGCTCAAAACAACAAAACAGCCTTTACTGGCAACCTTAGACATCAGAGAAACATTGGCAACAAATTCATTAAGACATTCAATCAACAAAAACCATGGCTGTGCCTTGATTTCCCTCTGGTCTGCTGCAGTTCACTAGGAAGTCTTTTTTCTTAGATTTATGGAGAAATATTTCAAAGAGCTTCTAACAAATCCACTTTTCTATTTTCAAGGAATATTCTTCTCTTTAGAGCAGAGGTGATTGCAGCATTAAGTGACTGATACTGATCCAGGGTCTCTCCTAAGGAGGTCTGGCCAGGTCAGAGAAGCTGTGAATGAGGTCTGACCCAGTGTGGACAACCTTGCTCCACATCCCCCAACCCCCTCCTGTCTCTCCTCACTCACCTGGGACCTCCTTTGCTCAGAGAACTGGCTGCACTCAGGCAGAGTTGCTTTCTTCCTTTTTTAGGAATCTAAAATTCCTGTGTTTCAGACAATCTCCTCAAGTGTGTGCCAAGCCCAAGGTGCCACCAAGGAGGTTCCCCTTCCCCAAGGCAGAACCATGCAAGGAATGTTTTAGACACACAGGAAGATCTACCACAAACACAAATCCAGAGTTGGCTGAAGGCAGAATTAGACCAACTCCTGAAGGACAGACAAGCTTTGAACTCCTTGCAGCTCAAAGCTCCAGGTGAGTTGTTGGGAGGTGTGTGAGTGAGGCAAGAGTGAGGGGAAGGGCAATGCAGAGAGCCCTGGAAGTGCTTGTGTGCAGACAGGCTGTGGGGAAGGGCCCTGCAGCCCTGCCCTGGGCCAGGAGTGAGGGTGGATCATCATCCCAACCTGCCCTGGGCCATTGCAAGGGGCTGTGGCCATGGACACTGCACTGACCCCACTGCACCAGCCCCTTGCTCAGGGCTGGTGTCACTGCCCAGAGCCAGAGGGGATCCCTTGCTGGGGGCTTGTGCCACGGCCACCTGCCCTGTGCCACGCTGGCTGCTCAGGTGCCGTGGAACCAGCAGCAAACGCCACTGCCAGGGCCAAAGGCCAGCTCAGACAGACAGAAAGGGGCAGTGCTGGGCACTGCTTCCATAGAAAACCACCCTGGGACACCACACCTGGGTCACCTGTCATGGAATTGCCATGGAAACCCGGCTGATTGGAAATGCAATGGTGGACAAAGGTTTTAGTGGGGCCTGTCACAATAGCACAAAGGGTGGTGGTTTTAAACTAAAGGAAGGGAGGTTCAGATAAGGGGAGATAAGGAGGAAATTTTTGATGATGAGGTTGGTGATCCACCAGGACAGGTTCCCAGGGAGGTGGTCAATGCCCCATCCCTGGAAACATTCAAGTCCAGCTGGGACAGGGCTCTGAACAACCTGATCTGGTGAAAGATGTCCCTGCTCATGGCAGGGGTTTGGATGAGATGAGCACTGCAGAGCTCTTCCCATCCAAAGCATTCCAGGATTGCATGGGGAGAAGGGGCTGCTCACTGGACTCCATCCACTCCCTTGACTCCTCCTTGTCTCTGCTGGAGCCCACATCCAGCAGCCAAAGCCAGCCCCTTCTCTGGCCTTTCCCTGCCCTGCCCCAGGGGCTGACAGAGCCAGGCTGGCACAGGTGACCTTTAGGCTTTGCAGGGCTCAGGCACAGCGGCTGGGACAGAGTCAGGGCTGAGGTCACACTCTGTGGGCTGGGGCAGAGCCCATCCAGAAATGAGCCCTGGAGCAGCAGCTCTGCAGTGGTGGCCACCAGGCCGCCTTGCCAAGGGAGGCTTCTGGCCATGGCCTGGAAGCAGCTGCTGCTGCCAAGGTGCCTTTGGTGCCTCAGGCTCTCCCTGGCACAGCTCCCAGCACGGCACTCTGCACTTGTGCCCGAGGCCTTCACTGTGTTGGGGCTGGCCTGGGGCTTTTCCTGCAGCGGGATCTGCCCTGGTCCTGGCACAGGAAAGGCAGTTCCTGCTGGAGCAGGAGGCTCTGCCTGCAATGGGCTGAAACAGCTCCAGCAAAGCCCTGTTTACTTCAAAATTGCTTCCTAGAGCACTATATTCTATAATTGTTATAGCTCCTATACTGTGGAGTAAATAATGTTTTTCTTTTAACTTACTCTGTGGTGTGAATATTTTTTCTGTCTATTCCTGGTCAGAACAATCGTACCTGAGTTTATAGAAATATAACTGGCATTCCTTTGTTAATCATGTAGGACAAATTGCATTGCAGTTCAATCCACCTGTCCAATCTTTTACACATAAACCTTTGAAAAAATCTGGTGATGGGATTGGATCCAGCTGCTCCCAGTCTCCTCTCTTAGATGGAATTTTAAAAGTCTAGGCATCCTGAAGGGGTTTGAGGATCCATGGTATCTTTTGGGTGTCATTTCTCCACCTCATGACTCAGCAGGAGTTTCTCCAATGAAGAAATAAAGCTTTTGCCTGAAGCTCCCACTCTGCCCATGACAGGAACCCCTGTGAGTGTCTGGGACATCCCGGCTCTTTGGCAGCCTGGGGACTCCTGGGATGTCACCGTGGAGCCCCCGTGAGTGCCTGTGACAGATCGGTGCCTTTGCAGCCCGAGGTCCCCTGGGATGTCACCATGGAATGGCTGTGACTGCCTCTGACCACAGGGCTCTTGACCATCCCCAGAAACCCCTGGGAGGTCTCCATGGAGCCCCTGTCTCTGCCTGTGACATTCCAGCTCTGGAACAGCCTGGAGACTCTTGGAAAGTCCCCATGGAACCCCTCTGAGGGCCTGTGACAACTCGGTTCCTTAGCAGGCAACCATCACCAGCCCCTGTTGCTATGGTCAGTTTCCATGGCAACCATCACCAGCCCCTGTTGCTATGGTCAGTTTCCATGACAACCATCACCAGCCCCTGTTGCTATGGTCAGTTTCCATGACAACCATCACCAGCCCCTGTTGCTATGGTCAGTTTCCATGGCAACCATCCCCAGCCCCTGTTGCTATGGTCGGTCCCTTGGCAGCTCCATGCAGATCCCATGCCAGGGGTGGTTCCATGGACACCAGCTCAGGCCTGGAGCCAGAGCCCGTTGCCATGGCAACCATTTGCAGTCCCATTCCCAGGGCCATGGGATCCCAGAAGCACAGAATTGGCTGAGTTGGGAGGGACCCATCAGGATCCTCGAGTCCAGCTCCTGGCCCTGCACAGGACACCCCAACAATCCCAGCCTGGGCCTGGCAGCGGTGTCCAAACGCTGCTGGAGCTCCCAGAGCCCTGGAGCTGTGACCCTTCCCTGGGAGCCTGTTCAGTGCCCCAGCGGCCTCTGGGGGAAAAACCTTTTCCTGACATCCAACCTAAACCTGCCCTGACTCAGCTCCAGCCCTTCCCTCCAGTCCTGTCCCTGGGCACCAGAGTGAAGAGGTTCCCACAGCCCCCAGCCAGGGACCCGCTCCCAAGGCTGCTGCCAGGGCAACCAGGGCTGGGACCAGCTGGGATGCTCAGTTTCCATGGGCTGGGATTTAGGAATGGGATTCACCAATTTTGTACTCCTGCAAAAACCATGCCACTGCTCGCTGCTTTCCAGCCTCCCATGCATAGTACAAAAGACAAAGATCCCGGGCTGGGATAAGAACAATTTACTGGGAACAGCAACAAGACAAGGAACCAAGAGGAACAGAAACAATATTCATGACAGAAGGGATAAGACAAACAATAAACAGGGAAAACTACAACAACACTGACTGGAACTTCCCAGCCACATATTTCCTCCTGCTGGGAAAGGACACCCTTGTCCTTGGGAAAAGAGAGTCCCTTTCCTGCCCCTGGCAATGACCTGAGATGGGATCAAATACAATGATGGAACTATGGCCAGACCCTCATGTTCTTCAGTCCCACCTCACATCATTACCACGGGCAGGGAAAGGACAGGTGTCTTCCCAGCATGGATCATGGGAAATGTGGGTCACCAGGGCTCTGCCCAATGTGGGTCCTCAGATGGGGGATGAGGTTGGAGACACACATGAAGCTCTTCTGACAATTGGGGCACTTCCAGGACTTCCCTTACCGGTGCCTCCGTTGGTGTTGGCTCAGGTGAGACCTCTGGGTGAAGCTCTTCTCACACTCGGGACAGTCGTAGGGCCTCTCCCCAGTGTGGATGCGCCGGTGGGTGATGAGGTGGGAGTTGTGCTTGAAGCCCTTCCTGCACTCGGGGCAGCGGAAGGGCCTCTCCTCTATATGAGTCCGCTGGTGCTTGAGGAGATCTGAGCTGGTCTGAAACCTCTTCCCACACTCAGGACACTCGTAGGGCCTCTCCCCAGTGTGGATCATTTGGTGGATGATCAGCTGGGACCTCTGGTTGAAGCCCTTCCCACATTCCCCACACTTGTATGGCCTTTCCTCAGCGTGGATGTTCTGGTGGCAGATCAGGCTGGATCTGTGGCTGAAGCTCTTCCCACACTGCTCACACTCATAGGGCCGTTCCCTGGTGTGAATCCTCTGGTGGCAGATCAGGTTGGAGCTCTGTCTGAAGCTCATCCCACATTCCCCACACTCGTAGGGCCTCTCCCCAGTGTGGATGCGCCGGTGCCTGATGAGGTGGGAGTTGTGCTTGAAGCCCTTCCTGCAGTCAGGGCAGCGGAAGGGCCTCTCCTCTGTGTGAATCCGCTGGTGCCGGAGGAGATTGGAGCTGGTCTGAAACCTCTTCTGACACTCAGGACACTCATAGGGCCTCTCCCCAGTGTGGATCTGCTGGTGTTGGATCAGGTGGGAGCTCTGGCTGAAGCTCTGACCACCTTCCTGGCACAGGGTGGGTCTTTCCTCCTCGGTGCACCCTGGGATGGGTTTGGAGTCCTTCCTCCTGTCGGATCTCTGTCGCTTTTCCTCCCTGTTGAATTCCTGCACCGTGGAGCTGCTCAAAATGACCTCTTCCACAAGGTTCTGCTGCGGGGATTTGTCCTCCCTCGTCTGCATCTTCAGCTCCTTATCTGGGGGAGAAAGGACAAGGAGGGGATGGGATTTACCTCCATGCCACAGGGAAGGGGAAGGAGATTCCCCCAAAACATTCCTGGCAGGACAGCGTCGGGATTGGGGTTGTCCTGCAGCCGGGGGCCATGCTGGGCTGGGAGATGGAGCAGGAGAGAGGGGGAAAGAGGCACTGACTTCCTCCTCACCTGCCTGGCTGTTCTGTGGCATCTTCTTCTTCCTCACAGTCTTCTCCTCCATCCAGCCAAGGTTTCAGAATGGGAAATCCTGGTTTGGAGAAAAACAAGGGAGCCCGTTGAGTTTGAAGGTCCCCTGCCCAAGTCCATCTCTAGAAGTCACCAGACATCTGGGGTCCAGAAAACCCTCCCAAACATCAAGATTCAGCCCTGAAAATGCCTCCCAGGAATTCTCTGTCTCTGGTCTTCCCCCTTTGGTCTTCAGGGCTTCCCCCCTGTCCCAGCTGCTGGGGGTCACACTCGTACTGGGGGTCCTGCCTCTATTTGGTCACTGCCCTCCCCAGGCTGCTGGGAGTCCCAGGAATACAAAGTTTCCCCCTTTTCCATCTCCCCACTCAGGGATGCTGGGGTTTGGGGTCCCTTGGGTCCCTTCTCCCCTCATTCTCTGCTTCGGGGTGCAGGGGCTCCAAGGAGTCCCCCCCTGCCCCTCTCCAGGCTGTTGAGGGTCCCGCCAATCGCGGCGCTCCCCCCTCTCTGGGCTCCCCACTTTGGGCTCCTGGGGGACACAGGGCTCTGCTCCTCCAGCCTTGCTGGGGACCCTGGCTGGGGACTTCCAGCCCTTGGGGCTCCTCTCGGCAGATTTGGGCTGGGGGAACGCAGAGAGGGGTGGGGGATCCCAGGAGTGGCATCACTGGGAGTGACTGGTTTGTACTGAGCTAACTGGAGCCTTAGTGGGGCAACTGGAACTGACTGGGAATGGCTGTGAGCATGCTGAGGGCAACTGGGATATTCTGGGGAGTGTCTGTGACCTTAACTGGGGGACTGGAACCACACTGGGAACAGCTGGGACCATGCTGGGGGCAACTGGGAGTGAGTGGGAGTGACTGGGTCTACACTGAGGGCAACTGGGCAGGACTGGGAGGGACTGGGATCATCTATGGAGTGACTGGGACTATACTGGGGTAACTGGGTACAACTGGTACCATGATGGGGGCAACTGGGATCCTACTGGAACCAGACTGGGAGTGACGGGAAAGGTGCTGGCTGTATCTGGGAGTATCTGATACTGGGAGTATCTGGAAATGTTTGGGTCATACTGGGGGCAACTGGAATGAAACTGGAGGTGACTGGGTCCTACTGGGATCATCCTGGGAGCCACTGGGATTACAGCAGGTGTGAATGGATCCTGACTGGGGCTTACTGGGAGCTACTGGGCCCATGTTGGGAGGAAAATGTGCACACACTGGGAGCAACTGGGATCAACTGGAAGGTGCAGGAACCATGCTGAGGGGACTGAGACCACAACTGGGGAAACTAGGATCATACTGGGAGCAACTGGGACCACACTATGGGCAACTGCCAGAAACTGGGATCATGATGGAGGCAACTGGGTGTAACTGGGAAAGACAGGGATTGTTCTGAGGTAACCAGAACCTTACTGGGGTAACTGGGATATACTGGGAGTGTCTGGAACCATACTGGGAACAGCTGGGACCATGCTGGGAACAACTGGGAGTGAGTGGAACCATGCTGAGAGGGACTGGGACTATTCTAGGCACACCTGGGATCATACTGGGAGGAAATGGGAACAACTGGAATTATTCTGGCAGCAACCGGGATCATACTGGGATCACAGTGGGAGCAGCTGGGTCCATGCTGGGTGAGACTGGGATCACACTGAGGGTGGCTGGAATCCTACTGGGATTGACTGGGAGCATGCTGGGATATACTGGGAGAGACTGGGATCCATGAGGATCATACTGGAGGCTACTGGGATCGTACTGGCATTGACAGAGAGCAACTGGGATCACACTGGGGGCCATTGGCATCATACTGGGAGTGACTGGGACTGACTGGAATTAGACTGTTAGTGACTGGGATCATACTGGGAGTGGCTACAATCATACTGGGATTATAGTGGATGTGATTGGACCCTGACTGGGGGTTACTGGGAGCTACCAGGCCCATGCTGGGAGCCAACTGTGCTCACACTGGGAGAAACTGGGAGCAACTGGCAATGACAGGATGCATGCTGGTGACAACTGGGATGTACTGGCAGTGACTGGGATAAAACTGGGGGCAACTGAACCACGCTGGGGTAACTGGGAGTGCCTGGCAATGACTACAAAAATGTTCAGGGCAACTGGGATATACTGGGAGTGCCTGAGACCATACAGGTGGTGACTGGGACCACACTGGGAGCCACTGGGAATGTGCTGGGGGGAACTGGGACCACGCTGGGGGAACCTGGGGACAATTGTGAGTGACTGGGGCCCTGCTGGGAGAAACTGGGATTGTACTGGACTCATACTAGGATCGTGACTAGGGCTATGCTAGGGGCAACTGGGAGAAACTGGGAACACACTGGATGAAAGTGGGAAGAACTGGGACCATGCTGGGGGCAAATTGCATCACAATAGGGCATGACTGGGCTCATACTGGGAATGCTGGGGAAAATGGGACCACATGGGGTGAGCAACTGGGCTCATACTGGGAGCAGCCACTTCCAGCACCGGGACCCCCGAACCCCTTTCCCGGCCATCCCGCCCCTCCAGCCCCAGCACCCCCGCCGGGGTCCCGCCAATCCCAGGGGTCCCCCCCTCTCGGGGTCCCCGCTTTGGGGCTCTGGGGCTCTCCTCTCCTCGCAGTCCCGCTCAGGGAAGCCGCAGCTCTCCCGGGGCTCCCCAAACCCGGTGTCCCCCCGCCTGTCCCGCCGCTCCCGCGCTCCCCACGTGGCCCCGGCAGAGCTCGGAGCGCCCGGCCCGGGAAGCCCAACCCCCACCGCGGGGGGACCCGCATCCCCCCGCCCCCAACGGGGCTCTGCCGCCACCGCCACCGGGACCCCCAAAAACACCTCCCGGGGAGCCCCCGATGTCCCCCCGAGGGGCATCTGCGGCTCGGCTTTGGAGCCCTGCAAGCTCCAAACATCCCCCCAAAAAACCCCAAACCCAGGGAGCCCCGGGATATTTGGGGCGAGCTCCCCCTCCCCGGGCACCTGCGGGATGGGGGACGATGGTCCCGGGGTTCTGCGGCTTCAGGGAGCGCTGGAGCCGCCCGCTCCCTCCTCTCCTCTTCTTCCTGCTGCTTCCTGCTGCCGCTCCGCCTCTTCCTCCCTCCCTCCTCCTCCTCCCCCGTTCCCTGAACCCCTGGCAGCCCGCGGGAGCAGCGGGGATGGAGCTGGGACAGGCTGGAATGAGAGAGGGGTGAGGGGGGATGCCAGGAGTGGGAGTGACTGGGTTGTACTGGGATCATACTGGGATCATACTGGGATCGTGTGGGAACAGCGCGATGGCTCCAGCGCTGGGGCTGGGGGCGCTCCTGGGGGGGCGAGGGGGGAGTGGGTCCCCCCGGCACCGGGACCCTGAACCGCCATTCCCGGCACCGGGACCCCCCTGCTCCCTTTTTCATGCACAGGGACACCCCCCCCGCCGCCCCCCCCCCCCCCAATCCCTATTTCCAGACATCAGAACCCCCCCGCTCCCCTATTCTCGGCCATCCAATGGCTCCCAGCCTCCAATCTTCCCGTGTGCTTGACCCTGGGATGCCCTGGAATGCCTTGGAACCCCATTCCTGCCGTTCCCAACCCCCAGCCCCACCTTTCTTCAAAACCAGAGACCCCCCCAAACTCCCCCTTCCCAAACATTCCAAGTCTCCCCACCCTGGTCCCCCTTTCTTGGGAAACTCTGGAATCCCCTTTCTTGGCGTCAAGGACCCACTGGAACTCCCTTCTACCTCTCCAAGTCCCTGCCCCCCCATTTCCCTGACCCTGAGACCCCCCTGCACCCCCATTCCTGAGAACCGAGATGCTTTTTTACCCCTTTGCCTGGCACTGAGACCCCCCTGCACCCCCTTATCCGGTACCAACACAACCTATTCCCGGGCACCCCGCCTCTCCCAGCCCCAGACCCACCCTTTTCCCTGACCCTGGGACCCCTGGGCCCCCACTCCTGCATTTCCCAGCCCCTCCTTTCCTCACTCTGAGGAGCCCCGGTGGTGCCTTAAGTTTTAGGTTTCATGTTTTTCAGGTTCTGTGCTGCCTTGGTGTGAAACTCTGAGCTTCCTATTCAGTAAGTTCTCTTCACAGGGCAGGTAGACAAAATAAATCCTTCTCCAGCTTGAGACCAAGGACAACCCTTAAAAGCTTCAGGCCCAAAAAGGAAACAAGAGGGAACTGAAGAGAGCAAACGAGGAGGATGAGACTTTAGACCCTGAAGCTGAAATTGGACAATTAACCCTGATATGAAGATGGACGAAAAACTTATCAAAGTGTGAAACCTCATGACTGGTCATCCATTTTGTGACCATTTTGGGTTCATCTTGGGTGTAGCCCTGGCCAGACTCTTGCTCTGCCCAAGGTGTATCCTTTTAAGGCCTTTTAATGAATAACTACTTTATTCTTTTAGCTCTGTCTAGTCTCTGTTCCAGGTCAGCCCCCTCAAGGCATCACTGGCACCCCCTTTCCTGGGCACAGGATTCCCTGGACACCCCATCCCCCCTCTCCCAGTCCCTGCACCCCCTTTCCTTGACTCTGAGCCCCTGAACCTCCTTCCCAGCTCAGCCAGTTCTTCCAGTCCCCCCCTTTCCTTGACCTGTAACCCTCCTGGATCCCCAAACTCCCACTTTCAGCGCCCCAGCTCCCCCAAATCACCGTGTCCCCGCAGTTCTCCACTCACTGCAGTCCCTGGAAGTGGCGGTGTTGGAGCCCAGCCTGGGGGTCCCCCAGTCCTTGATTGTGGGGACGTGGACGGGACCCCCTGTGAGCGCTGGGACAGCGAGCGGGGCCAGATGGAGCCACAGACACCGGGGATGGCAGCGGGAGCTGAGCTGGGATATTGGGACAGCCAGAGCTGGGACATTGGGACAGCCAGAGCTGGGACATTGGGACAGGCAGAGCTGGAATATTGGGACAGGCAGAGCTGGGATACTGGGACAGCCAGAGCTCAGATATTGGGATAGGCAGAGCTGGGACATTGGGACAGGCAGAGCTGGAATATTGGGACAGGCAGAGCTGGGATTTTGGGAGAGCCAGAGCTGGGATATTGGGATAGGCAGAGCTGGAATATTGGGATAGCCAGAGCTGGGATATTGGGATAGGCAGAGCTGGAATATTGGGATAAGCAGAACTGGGATATTGGGATAGGCAGAGCTGGAATATCGGGACAGGTAGAGCTGGGATACTGGGATAGTCAGAGCTGGGATATTGGGATAGGCAGACCCAGGATATTGAGATAGTGTCCTAGGGTGACTTCATGATGCTTGTATCCCGAGTCCTCTGTTCTGTTTGTGCTGTTTGTTGAGTTCTGTGCTTTTAAGCCTGGTTCTAAGAGCAAGGAGAAGCGCGGAGTTTGTTTTGAGAAAACTGCCTGACTCCTCCACATTCTTCTGCGGACAGGGTGTTCAGCGGAGGCTTGGAGAGACTGCAGGAGAGAGATTTTTTTTGCTTTTAGTTAGTTTCAGCTAGCTAGGGCAGAGAAGTTCCCTGGACTGTATTTTTTTCTTTTTTTTTTTTTTTTCTCCTGGGACTGTTGAAACCAGCTCTGGACTGGAAAAACCCAGGGGAGCACAGGGGGCTTGCACCTGCAGCCCACCAGGGCCTGGACCTCGGCATTTTCCAGCAGCATGGACTGGGACTGATGAGAGGACTGAGAGAGAGCCGAGGTACATCCACGGCAAGAACTTTCTCAATTTGCCATCTCACTCCAGAACGAGAGGTTTTATTGTTTCATATTATTCATTCTTTGTACTGGTATGCACTTTGTTTGTTAAGTAAAACAGTTTTTTCCACTTTTCTCCAAGGAAGTTCTTTACCGGAGCAGTTGGGGGGAGGGGCCATTTGGGTTTGCTCCCCAGAGGGATCCCCTTCAGGGGTTTTCTCCCAAATTTGCCCTAAGCCAGGATAGATAGCCACACCTGACTCACGGAGAGGAACCGGCACGTGGCTGGCAGTGACCTGGAGATGGGGCCGGTACACCCAGAAGAGGGGGGAGTGGGGGGAGCTGGGGGCTGGGCTGGGATCTGTGGGAATGGAGGACTCTGAGGGGCTGGGATGGGATCTCTAGGGATGGGGGGGATCTGTGGGGCTGGAATGGGAATCCAGGGAACTCCCAGAGGCTCTGTGGGGCTGGGACACGACTCCTGGGTTCCTTCTCTCCTCATTCCCAGGTCTCTACATGGTGCAGGTGGTTTCCAGCTGTGACCTCCTGTCGAACGGAGAATCCATGGGTCCCATGGTGCGGCTATGACGGGTGGGATTTCATCTCCTTCCAGCTGCGATCCAGGAGCTTTGCAGTGTCTGATGGTTCAACTGGATCACCCAGAGGTGCTGGGAATCCAAAGTGATCATGGTGGAGCAGATGAAGCTTTACCTGGGACACACCTGTGTGAAAGAGCTCCCAAAATACATCAGATATGGTTGGGATGCTGTGGAGCACAAAGGTGGGTGTGGGAGGAGAATTTCTATGGGAAAGTGGGATTCAGAAATGGGGGGACTTGGGAAGGCAGGAATTCCCATGGGATTTCCATAGCTGGATCTCACTCTCATCCCAGTCAGGTGAGAATTCCATGGATGGCTCTCCCCACTACCAACTGCCATGGGAATTCCATGGGGAAATGATTAGAATCAATGACCAATCCAATGAGAGCAGTGAGATGAGAAGCAATCCCTGCTGAGATTGCATGGGACACAGATGCCAATCCTTTCCCCAGGCCGGCTCTGTTGTGCCTGTGGCAGCACCAGGGGAGTGCCCTGTCCCTGCCCTGAGCCCAGCACGAGCCTTTCCTTGGGTGTTCCCTGCCCTGCCCGGGGCAGGAGGGCACTGCCGGAGCGGCTTTGGTGGCCCCGGGCACCCGGCCGGGCTCCAGCCACTGCAGGTGGCTCCTTGGGAATGTTCCAGAGCAAAGCTTCAAGCAAACAACAGTTTGTGGAGGGGATTCTCCCCCCTTGGCCTGTGCTGGGAGCCCAAGGGC
This sequence comes from Hirundo rustica, assembly GCF_015227805.2. NCBI lineage: Eukaryota > Metazoa > Chordata > Aves > Passeriformes > Hirundinidae > Hirundo > Hirundo rustica. The sequence continues at coordinate 164,477 of NW_026690714.1, read as the reverse complement.
AACAGCCTGGGCACAACAGCCCAAAGTGCTGGAGCTCAGTGTCCCTGGGCCAGGCCGTGTTCCCTGGCTGTGCCCTGTCCCTCAGCTGTGCCCTGTCCCTGTCCCTTGGCTCTGTGGGACTGGGGGTGGCAGCAGGACCCAGGGCAGCCCTGGGGGAGAACAACCCTGAGCCCCAGCTGAGCCAGTTCCCCCAGTTCCCGCAGTGGGTCCCAGGTCACTCCCAGCATGGGCCCTGTGGCTCCCAGTCACCCCCAGTATGATTCCATTCACTCCCACTATGGCTCTAGTCCTTCCCAGTTTGATTCCAGTATGAACCCAGTCACTCCTAGTATGGTGCCATTTGTCCCCAGCATGGTCCCAGTTGCACCCAGTTACCCAGTAAGGTTCCAATCACTCCCAGATACTCCCAGTATTATTCCTGTAACTGCCTTTATGGTTCCTCTGTGATCCCAGTCACTCCTGGTCTCTGCCAGGAAATCCCAGTTTGTTTCCACTCACTCCCATTTGCTCCTAATAGCTTCCAACATGATTTCCTGCTCAGAGCCACTCCCAGTCAACTCCAGCATGATTCCAGTCCCTCCTTGTATATCCCAGTTTCCTTTTCCTCAACATTGCCCTCAGCCTGCTCCCAGTCACTCCCAGTATGATCCCAGAATGACCCCAGTCACCCTCAGTGTGCTGCCAGTTGCTCCCAGTATGATCCCAGTTGTCCCCAGCATGGTCCCATTTCCTCCCAGTGTAACCTCAGTTGCACAGATCCAGTCACTCCCAGTATGATGATATTCTGAAGCCATCATGGTCCCAGTTGCCCCCAGTATAGTCTCAGTTGCTCCCAGTTCCTCCCAGTCTGATCCCAGTTGCTCTCAGTGGCCCTAACATAGACCCAGTCATTCCAAGTATGATCCCAGTCTGAGTCACTATGATCCCAGTCTCCCCAGCATGGTCCCAGTTAATCCCAGTTGCCTCCAGTATAGACCCAGTCACTCCCAGTCCCTCTCAGTGTGTTCCCAGTCACTCCCAGTATGGTCACAGACACTCCCAGTATATCCCAGTTGCCCTCAGGATACTCATAGTCATTCCCAGTCACATCCACTTATCCTAGTAAGTTCCACTTTCCACCAGTATGATCCCAGTCACTCTCAATCCAATCCCAGTATATCCCAGTTGGTCCCATGATGATCCCTGTTCCCCAGTTCTGGTCCTGCTGGGTCCCACTGTGCTCTGATCCTGCTGCATGCCAGTCCCGGGCCAGGTGTATCCCGGTGTATCCAGTAGGATTCCTGCCCGACCCAAGCACTGCACTTATGGCTCCAGCACTGCTTTCCAACAAAAATGGAGGAAGGCAAACTGTGTGTAGCTCATGGTATTTTACAGTGTCTAAAACTTGCCAAGTCATGGATATTAGAGATAAGATCCATCTGGAATTAATGGGAAGGAGAAGTAGTGCAAGATGGAAAAGGGTAGCATAGAAATAAACAGAGGGAAACGTTTTGGTTTATTTCTTTTCATTTCACTTCTGGAAAGCTGTTTCAGTTTTCCAGGAATCTTCTCCACAGTCCTGTCTGCTCTTTTCAAGAACCTTTCGTGGAGAAGGAGATGCAGCTTCTATCACAAGATGTGCCACTAACTGCAGCTTGTCTTGGCTTTCCACACCATGTGTGCAGCACAACTCTTGCAGCAAAGCAAGATAAATGTATGGAGAACTTTACAACTTGTTCTTTTTTTTCCTTGTGGACCGGGGACTTGTGCCATTGGTAAGGTTTTCATTGTTACTGTTCTACCCTAAGAAAACATGATGGGGTACCAGGAATTGTTAGGGAATACAAGCCTGGCTGAATGCAGAGAAAGAATATCCAGAGGCTGCAGCCTGGAGTCAATTTGTGTGAAAATCATTCCAATATCTCCATGGGCGCCTGGAAAGTGATCTAGAGAATGAAAATGGGCTGACAGAGAGAGTTTGTTTCTGTGTTCAGTTTAGATGATTCCACATCTCTTGCATTGATATAAATCAAGAGTGCAATCAGTTCATGAGAAGCACCAGAACAAGCTGAACACCTCTGTCTTGGTTTGAAAAGACAGGTGTCTGCTAAGGAGAGGCAGGCCTCTCCAGGAAATGAGGAATTCAAATCCTTCTTTCCGTGTTATTATATTTTGGAAGATTAAAAAAAAACCCCAAAACTTTTCAGTCAGAGCTATGGGGAAAAGGAATAACAGTCTTTTACTAGTAAATATAAGAGGACAGACAAAAAAACCAACAGCAATTATAACAATAGTAGAACAGAACCAAGAACCCCGAGGGCAAACGGTGGAGGCTCCGGCGCTGATGGCTGGAAGCCGGGCGCGGTGGACTGTCCTCCGCAGGCAGGGGGTGTCCTCGGCAGGCAGAGGTGGCAGTGCCGGAGAAGCCGCAGCGGCGGGACCCGGGCTCACCCAAAATCCAGCAGGACAGTGAAGAAAACTCCGAATTCCTGGATACTCCAACAGATGGTAGAATTCCCAGGGCCAGACCCCTCTGTTACCCGTGGACTCCAGCAGCCAGCAGTGGCCCGATCAGTGCTCCCCCCGGAAGAAAAGAGCCGCGAGATCCCCCCACCCTCAGCTCTCTCCGGGAGCTTTTCTCCCTCCCCCAAAACTAAGTTATCAGTTCTTTTGTCCAGGTTAAGCACTCAGCACTTAGTCTCCTAGCAACTTGGGAGGGGGAAAAAATTCTACAGTAAATTTAACCCTCAACAACCTCCAAGGAGGTGACTGAAAGAATCTGAAAAGGAGAAATGCAGGGAATGACTTGGTGAACTTGGTCTGTAAGAATGGTTATTTTTTCTAATAATTTCTAATCCATTCCCTCTGCTTTTGTCTTTCTGCAAAAGGCCATTTTCATCCCCGACGCCTCATGAAATGAGAAGCCTGAGCTTGTGGAACTGCCTGAAAGATGCCCTGTTCCTCTGCAGGGACACTCAGTCTGAAACAGGAGTCTGAGCTCTCTCTGGGGAAGCCTTCTACGAGCTGGAATTTGTTTCACGCTGGGAGAGAAGGAGGTGAGGGAGAATGATGGGTGCTGTGTGGCAGGAGGCAATTTCTGTGATGGCCCCTGTCAGTTGATTCTATTTCAGCAGCAGCAACAGGGCTGTGTTTGAGTGCTGCAGATGTTTGCCTGTGTGGCTTTAATTCTCCTCTACTTTGTGCTCCGGGACTTGTGAACATTTGGGGATCTGCTACTCATGATGCCAGAGTTTCCTGTCATGAAAGCACTCTGGATGGCACTGATCAAAAAAGGCAATTGCAGTTTTATGGTTAGAATTCAAGTGGCAACCAGAAGAGGGGTAAGGGCAGTCATGATCTACAATTCCCAAGTGTGAAAAGTGCATATTATATGGCTCTACGCAAGATATTTACTATATGTGTTATGTTTTGCTAATTGTTAATGTGGTATTAATATTTTGATAGTATGGTAAATGTAGTTTTGTAGTTAAAATGTAGTTTTTATGTACCAACCACAGGAAAATATAAATCTTTCAAAGAAGAAAGAATTTACTACTTTCTTATCAGAAGAGACCAACTTCTCCTGCTTTTCTCAGCCTAGTGGACGCCATAGAGATTAAAGGAAAAAAGTGATACTAACCAGAGACAATTCTTAGTTAGAATGGAATTTATGCATTATGTATAAATTGTATGAATATTCAACAGGCTATTGCTTTTAAGAGATAATTTTTTGTTAACAGGGGTCCTTCTTCAGAGCTTGTAGCTCGGGAGAGGCACCCAGACGTCTGTAACTTTGTTTTTATTGTCTTGTATTGTCCTAACTCTAAAACTGTTCAATTTTTTTACTCTAATTCTATTTTTATAACCATCTTATTTACTATTAAACTTTTAAAATTTTAAAACAAGTGATCAGCGTTTATCACACCAAGGCAAAGGCAGCAGCAGCCTCCTGCTGTCACCTCAGGGTGAGTAAAACTGTGCTGAAAACAGCGCTGGAACCCGATCCTTTCTTTCTCTGGAGGCTGGGTCAGGGCAGCACAGCCGGGCCCTGAGGAATCAGGGCTGTTTGTGGGTGATTGTTGCTCTACTCCAGCATTCAGCTGGAAAAAGCCCTTGGAAGCCGAGGCAGGAGCAGGTGGGAAGGGGCCGGCGCTGCTGCTGCTCCTGCCCGGGAGCCCCGGCTGGGCCGGGCCGGCGCCCGCTGCGCTGCGGCTCCTGCTGCTGCCAGAGCCGGGCGGGACTCGGGGACAGGGAATGGACACGGGGGGACAGCAAAGGCCTGGGGGGCTGCAGGGATGTTCGCGCTGGGGCCAGCGCCAGCACACAGCTTCAGCCGCAATGAACCCCGAGGGAAACGCTGGGGAAAGGCTCCATTTCAGCCTTTCTTTACTCATGGCTGTGAAGGGACCGAAATGAAAGGAGAACAAGCAGGGCCCGACCCCTTCTCCTTTGGGAGGAGCCCATGCCTGAGGGTGTTAGGGGTCATGAGGGGATGTGAGGGGTGCTGTGAGATGCCATGAGGGAAAATGAAGAGCCATGAACTGCTGTGAGGGGCCATGAGGAGCTCTGAGGCGAAATGAAGAGCCATGAAGGGCCATGAGAGGTTCTGAGGGACCATGAGAGGTTCTATGGGGCCATGAAGGGCTGTGAGGGGCCATGAGGAGCCTCAGCCCTGGCAGGAGTTGGGTCCCACCATGTCCCCAGCACAGGGCAGCCGTGAGGGGCAGCGAGTGCAGACGTGGCAGCAGAGAGGGCTTGGGGCACCTCTGGGAGGGGATGAGACCCTTCCCCACCTCCAAACCACACCAAACCCACAATGAACAGGATTTTCCATCTTTAGAATCCACTGGCAACTTGGAATTGACTGCACAGTTTAATCCTGGTGGGAAAAGCAAGGGAATTTTCCAATGAGTGAAATCCAGCCATTGTTAATAATGTCTGAGATTTCAAAGTCTTGCCAATGAAAAGTAATACTAATAAATAACAAGAACAAGAAATAAACTCCCAAATCCCAACACCCAGCACCACACCAAAATGACAAACCTCATTTTTCTTTACTATCACAAGGTTCATGAAAACAAATCCTATTAACTTTCTCCACCTCAAATCTTCCCCCCCAGATAAATGAGGCCTTTTGCAGCATTTAATACAGGTTGCAATTGAGGGCTGGAGGGAATAATGGGGAGACACTACCAATTTCCATGTCATGCCCAGCAGGCCAGCTCCAAAGTGGAGAGGATAAAATGGAATGGGGACAGGGGCTGGTCAGATGCTCCTCTAAAGGATTGCAAAATCAGCTCCAAGTGAACAGGAGGGGAAAATAAATCCCTATAAACAGTCCTGTGTGTTCAGGGACTCAGCTGTGAGGAGCTGCAGATGGACAGAGGCATCTGGAACAGTTCTTTCCTCAGGCTGAGCTCTCCAGCCAGGCCATGAAGTCAATCAAGTGCTTTCCCAGAGGATTCCATGGTTGCCAACCACCCCTCCAGATGTGGTTCACAGGAGCACAGAACCTTTTTCAAGGTCAGGAGAGCAGAAAAATTGACAAGAGATGTCCAATACAGAGCTCTGTTTAAAAACCTGAACAATTAAAAATCAATTGAACTTTGAAGCCCAGCTCTGGGCCCTGGAATCCAAGGGAAAACTGCAAAGGCTTTTTACAGGGACTGACACTGAAGGGCTAACAGATGAATGTGTGTGGCATTTTGAGAGGCTTCCAATTTTCTACATTTTTCCTTGAACTGTTGAATTTGACCTTATCTTTGCCTTCTCTTGCACTAAAGGAGGAGCCTCATTTCACCAGCCAGGAAGGCAAAGCTCATTCCTGGCCCTGGCTGCTGCTGTCCATGCAGCATTTCCATCCCTCCCGTGGCCTCTTCCCTCAGGGTCCCCAGCAGCAGCTGCTGGAGCAGCACATGGAAGCTGCAGATGGAACTGCTGCCCACCCCAGCCTGAAGCTACAAAAGGATCCTGCTGACAGGAACCCCAATATTCCCTCCCAGGGGCCCTGCAAACACCTCCCAATCTGTTCCATCTGCTCCATGCAGACATTGCAGGGAACGTCCTGTCTCTCCTTTGGGGCAAGGCCAGGATCCCAAATTCACACTCAAAATGCCGGATTCTGGCCCGTTTCTGCATCTGGTGAGATGGGGCTGCATCATTATCCAGAGAAACTCACTGGGCTTCATACTCCAGCTTGAAAACCCAACCCTTGGAAAGGATTTTTATAAGGACCACAACTGATAGTCCAAATAAGGTTAATTTTAAACTGTTACCCTTCATTCTCTGTGGCAGATTCTTCTATGCCATGAAACACATCTTCAATCAGACTGCAAGTACTGGGTCTGAAGCCTGCAGTTACAGAAAAAAACAAAGCCAGACAGAGTTCCTTATGAAAACTGAAAGACATAAAAATAGTAGATGTGTTTTTCTCTTCAAGATGTTTTTGAGGGAAACATAACACATAAGGCAAATTCACCCTATGTGACTGTTTTGAAAAATGGCAAGCAGGGGTTATTTTTTGAGGAAGGATAATTCTACTCAAAGTTGAAGATAAATTGAACTTCGCATTAAAACCTGTCCATCGTGCTTGCACAGGGTCTTTGCCAGCTCCTTGTGGCCTGTGAGGAGCAACTGGAGAGCAAGAGCTGGCACAGAGGAGGCAGGACAAGTGGTTGCAGAGGAGATGCAGGACTTGAGGACAACTTTTTGTTGTGCTAGCTAGGATTTTTTGAATAAAAACTGCATTAAACCTCAACTCCCTTGCCAGTTTCCCTTTCTTCCAGGTGTGATTCAGGTCATTGCCTGGAGCAATGTGACGGGGAGTGGACCCAGTGTGGCCAAGAGCTGAGCCCCAGCAGAGCCCTGGCAGAGCCCAGAGCAGCCTCAGCACCCCCAGAGCCCAGCTGGAAGGAGGCACTTGGAGCAGGAAGTGGCAGCAGCCCGGCCCTGGGTGTCTCTTCCTGGGACAGGACTCATCAGCCCATCCAGGAGCCAAACTGGGTGTGGGCTGCTCCTGAGGGGAATGGTGGCCGTGCTGTGGAATGCGCAGCCTGGGGGGATTTGGCCATCCCGAGTCTGGGCAGGAGCAGAGCAGGGAGAACAGTGCAGTGGTGGTGTCACTGCTGAGGATGCCTGCCCTTCTGCCAGCACTCTTGTGGCTCCTGGGGGAGCTCAGAGTGCTGCACCCCTGTGGGCAGAGAGCTGGGCTGCTCCACAGCCTGTGGACATCCTTTAAATAACACAGCAACTGAAAAATCTGTCCAGGGTGTGAGCAGCTTCAGCTCAGAAACATGTTTTTGTTTGTAATTATAGATTAGTACTAAATAAATAAATGAGATCAATTTCATTTGTAATTCAGATGTGCCTCATCCTTTTCCAAGGTTCTGGTCCCCTTCCTCCAGGCTAATTGCCCTTATTCACCCTCTTTCTACTAGTGTCCTGGTTTTGAAAAAGACAGGTGTCTGCTAAGGAGAGGCAGGCCTCTCTAAGAAATGAGGAATTTGAATCCTTCCCTCCGTGTTATTATAATTTGGAAGATTAAAAATAAAACTTTTCAGTCAGAGCTATGGGGAAAAGGAATAACAGTCCTTTACTAGTAAATATAACAGGACAGACAAAAAAACAACAGCAATTATAACAATAGTAGAACAGAACCAAGAACCCCGAGGGCACACGGTGGAAGCTCCGGTGCTGATGGCTGGAAGCCGGGCGCGGTGGACTGTCCTCCGCAGGCAGGGGGTGTCCTCGGCAGGCAGAGGTGGCAGTGCCAGAGAAGCCGCAGCGGCGGGACCCGGGCTCACCCAAAATCCAGCAGGACAACGAAGAAACTCCGAATTCCTGGATACTCCAACAGATGATAGAATTCCCAGGACCAGACTCCTTCGTTAACTGTGGACTCCAACAACTGTGGCCCGCTCGGTGCTCCCCCCCGGAAGAAGAAAAAAAAAAAAAGCCGCGAGATCCCCCCACCCTCCGCTCTCTCCGGGAGCTTTTTTCCCTCCCCCAAAACTAAGTTATCAGTTCTTTTGTCCAAGTTAAGCACTCAGCACTTAGTCTCCTAGCAACTTGGGAGGGGGGAAAAAATTCCACAGAGACTTAAACCCCAACATTATCCACCCCGAATTTTTTTCCCACACCAACATATTATATTGAATTTAAATCTTTAAATAATATACATATATATACATGTGAATATAAATACAGACACAGTCACAGTGTTCACCGAAAAACAAGGTCCCCTTGAGGTATGCAGCGGGTCTCTCCATCTCTTTGCATCACCCACCATGTGCAGCCAGGTCCCTGAGCAAAAACAACCCCAGGAGCGGGATTGTCTTTGCTGGAGGCAGAATTAATCCAAACAGTTTTTCCCAGCATTCCTCTCATGTGTACTACAGGAACTTTATCTCCATCTCTTGTTCTCAGGGGCTCAGATTGGACGGGGCCTGCTCGGTTGGTGGAACTTTGAGTGTTCACTAACCAGGTGGCCTTTGCTAAGTTATTCTCCCAGTTCTTAAAAGTCCCTGCACCCAGTGCCTTCAAAGTGGTTTTAAGCAGGCCATTGCATCGTTCAACCTTCCCGGCTGCTGGCGCATGATAAGGAATATGGTACACCCACTCAATGCCATGTTCCCTAGCCCAGGTGTTTATAAGGCTGTTCTTGAAATGAGTCCCGTTGTCAGACTCAATCCTCTCAGGGGTACCATGTCTCCACAGGATTTGCTTTTCAAGGCCCAGGATGGTGTTCCGGGCAGTAGCATGGGGCACAGGGTAGGTCTCCAGCCATCCAGTGGTGGCTTCCACCATGGTCAGCACATAGCGCTTGCCTTGGCGGGTTTGGGGAAGGGTGATGTAGTCAATCTGCCAGGCTTCCCCGTACTTATACTTGGACCATCGCCCGCCATACCATAGGGGCTTCACCTGCTTGGTCTGCTTGATGGCAGCACATGTCTCACAGTTGTGGATAACCTGAGAAATACTGTCCATGGTTAGATCCACCCCTCGGTCTCGTGCCCACTTATAGGTGGCATCTTTGCCCTGATGGCCTGAGGCATCATGGGCCTATTGAGCTAGAAACAACTCTCCCTTGTGTTGCTAATCTAAGTCTATCTTTGACACCTCTATCTTGGCAGCCTGATCTACTTGCTTGTTGTTTTGGTGCTCCTCATTAGCCCAACTCTTGGGGACATGGGCATCTACATGACGGACTTTGACAGGTAGCTTCTGAACCCGAGTGGCAATGTCCTTCCACTCACTTGCAGCCTAGATAGGTTTTCCCTTACTCTGCTAGTTGGCTTTTTTCTACTTCTCCAGCCATCCCCACAGAGCATTGGCTACTATTCACGAATCAGTGTAGAGGTAGAGCTTTGGCTACTTCTCTCTTTCAGCAATGTCCAGGGCCAGTTGAACAGCTTTGAGCTCAGCGAGTTGGCTTGACCCACCTTCTCCTTCAGTGGCTTGTGCAACCTGTCGTGTGGGGTTCCATACAGCTGCTTTCCACTTTCGTTTCATCCCAATGATGCGGCAGGAACCGTCAGTGAAAAGAGCATAGCGTGTTTCTTCTGCTGGCAGTTGGTTGTATGGTGGAGCTTCTTCAGCACGTGTCACTTGTTCCTGCTCCTCTTCATCCATGAGACGAAAGTTTTCAACTTCCGGCCAGTTTGTAATTATTTCCAAAATCCCAGGGCGATTTGGGTTTCCAATGTGGGCGCGCTGAGTGATGAGGGCAATCCATTTGCTCCATGTGGCATTGGTGGCATGGTGGGTGGAGGGAACTTCTGCTTTGAACATCCATCCCAGCACGGGTAGTCGAGGTGCCAGCAGGAGTTGTGCTTCTGTGCCAATCACCTCTGAGGCAGCTTGAACTCCTTCATAGGCGGCCAAGATTTCTTTCTCTGTGGGAGTGTAGTTGGCTTCGGACCCTCTGTAGCTTCGGCTCCAGAATCCCAGTGGTCAGCCCCCAGTCTCCCCAGGCCCCTTCTGCCAAAGGCTCCAGGACAGGCCATTGTTCCCGGCTGCTGAGTAGAGCACGTTCTTTACTTTTGGTCCTGTCCTGACTGGGCCAAGGGCTACTGCATGAGCGATCTCTTGCTTGATCTGGGCAAAGGCTTGTTGCTGTTCAGGCCCCAGCAGAAATCATTCTGCTTGCGGGTGACCAGGTAGAGAGGGCTCACAATCTGGCTGTACTCAGAAATGTGCATCCTCCAGAAACCTATGGCGCCTAGGAAAGCTTGTGTTTCCTTTTTGTTGGTTGGTGGAGACATTGCTGTGATCTTGTTGATGACTTCAGTGCGAATCTGCCGCCTTCTATCGTGCCACTTTACTCCCAGAAACTGGATCTTTCGAGCAGGTCCCTTAACTTTGCTCTTCTTGATAGCAAAGCCAGCCTTCAGGAGAATCTGGATGATCTCTCCTTTCTCAAACACTTTCATTGCTGTGTTTCCCCACACAATGATGTCATCGATGTACTGTAGATGTTCTGGAGCTTCACCCTTTTCCAGTGCAGCCTGGATCAGTCCATGGCAGATGGTGGGGCTGTGTTTCTACCCCTGGGGCAGTCGGTTCCAGGTGTACTGCACGCTCTTCCAGGTGAAAGCAAACTGAGGCCTGCATTTTGCAGCTAGAGGAATGGAGAAAAATGCATTGGCAATGTCAATTGTGGCATACTACTTTGCTGCCTTGGACTCCAGATCGTATTGGAGTTCCAGCATGTCTGGCACAGCAGCGCTCAATGGTGGAGTCACTTCGTTCAAGGCACGGTAGTCCACAGTCAATCTCCATCCTCCATCAGACTTGCGCACAGGCCAGATGGAGCTGTTGAAGGGTGAGTGGGTTTTGCTGACCACCCCTTGGCTCTCCAGCTCACGGATCATCTTGTGGATGGGGATCACAGCATCTCGAGTTGTTCTGTACTGTCGGTGATGCACTATTGAAGTGGCAATTGGCACTTGTTGCTCTTCCACCTTCAGAAGACCTACAGCAGATGGATTCTTTGATAGTCCAGGCAAGGTATTCAACTGCTTAAGACCCCCTGTCTCTACAGCTGCTATCCCGAATGCCCACCTAAATCCCTTTGGGTCTTTGAAATGCCCATTTCGGAGGAAGTCTATGCTCAAAATGCATGGAGCTTCTGGGTTAGTCACAATAGGGTGTCTCTTCCACTCATTTCCAGTCAGGCTCACATCAGCCTCTACCAAAGTAAAATCTTGTGAACCCCCTGTCACTCCAGCAATGGAAACAGATTCTTCCCCCACGTCTTGATGGGAGTAATGTGCACTGTGCACCAGTGTCAACGAAGGCCTCATATTTTTGTGGTTCTGACGTGCCAGGCCAACGAATCCACACAGTCCAAAAAACACGGTTTTCCCTAGCCTCTACCTGGCTAGAGGCAGGGCCCCTCTAAGCCTGATTATCTTTATTTCCCTGGGTAACTGGAGCTGCTTCCTTCTTGCTGGAACTTCCTCTCACAGTCTTGCTATCCAACAATTCATGCAGCCGTTGTGTCATAGCATCAGTAGATTCTCCATCCCATCTTTTCATGTTTTCTCCACATTCACGCAGGAGGACCCACAGCTTAGCCCGTGGGATGCCTTTTCCCTCTCTATCTAGGGAATGTTTGTGTGTGGTGCCAGAGCCTCTAACCTGTACTGCAGAGATCTGGAGAATGTCCTGCTTGAGTTCTTTGTGATTCTCCTCCATCCTGTCTGCTAATCCCCGCATTTGTGTTTCTAGAGCTGCGATTCTTGCATGTGTTGGACCATGCACAGCATCTGCATATGTTCGGAGCTTCTTCGCCATATCAAGCACGGTCTCTTCTGTCTCATCCTGCTTCATTATTGCTAAAGCAGAGGAGTATTCTTGTGGCCCAAGTCGTACAAGTTTTCGCCACATCACAGGTGTACATGGTACCAAGTCGGGGTTCCTAGTGTTTGTGTCATCTGAGAAGACAATCTCCGCCACTGCCATTTCCCTCAAGCGCTGAATCCCTTGTTCAATGGTTTTCCACTGGGTTTGCTGCATATAGAGATCGTCGGCACACAGATATCTTTGTGCCACACTTCCCAGGACCCGTTCCCAGAGACTGCAAGGACTAGCCTCCCTCATAATTTCTTGGTCAATAACTGGAGCATGTGATAGGGACCCAAGATGTCTCGCTTCAGTGCCATCCAGTATTGTAGCCTCACCTGCAGCATCCCAGAGGCGGACTAACCAACTAATTATAGATTCATCAGGTCATCGAGTATAATCCTTTCTTAGGCCACAAAGGTCTTTCAGGGAAAAGGACTCAATAGTATCTCCTGCTCTTGCAGCAGTTGGTCGGGCTCCTGATCTTGTAGCAGTTGGTCGGGCTTCCGATCTTGTAGCAGCTGGTTGGGCTTCTGATCGTGTGCTAGTTGGTTGGACTCCCAATCTCGTGCCAATTGATTTGGTTCTGATTTTGTATCAGTTGGTTCGGTTTCTGACTGTGTATCATCAGTTGCTTCAGCTTCTGATTGTGTGTCAGTTGGTTTGACTCCTGACTGGGTGTCAGGAGGCATTGAGGATCCTTCGTCTGAATCATCGTCTACTGGTCAATCGGTTTTGTCCGTGTGCTTCTTTCCCTTCTTTACTGCAGCAACTGCTGGTGTCTTAGCCTCACTGTCTGGTTTAGCTGCAGCCTGAATAGCTGTGGGGTTGGCTGCAGCCTGAGTGACTGATTTATTTTTCTGCTCCCTTGCCTCTATCTACTGCCCTACAGTGTTTAGCAGTGTGTGACTCATTCTAGAAAAGCTATAAACCATATAGAGGAAAGTCACCAGGTGAATTACCAGGGAGGTGGGGTCTTTAACGTTCAGGAGACCCTGAACATTCTCCAAAAGTTATGTGACTGACTCAAAAGAGAAGAAGGAAAGAAGAGGCTGAAGAGCCTCATCCCCTACTCCTCCTCTAACAAACTGGGTGCAATTGTTGATAAATCCCCAAAATATGCTGCTGGAACTAGGATGCAGGGTAGGACAAAAAAACCATAAACTGAACATACCCAGAACAAACTCCAGTATCTTTATAAGCTTCTTGTAAACCATAATCACCAAACCCAGCAAAATAACTATTCTAATTTGTGCATTCCTAGTGTAAAAGCTGTATGTTAGGGACAATATTGGAGCTATTTCTGGGTAAGAAAACAAACCTAGGGACCAGAAAGGTATTAAGACCTCAAAAAAGCCTAGGGAACAGAAATGCAGAAAAGACTCCATTCTAAGAGACATTAGGAATTCAAGAAGCAACATGGCCACTGACTGTTTAATCCCCACCCAAAGGACAACCAAAAAATGCAGTTAATAATAATCAATACAAGTTTTTTCCACTCTCTCGTGCCCCACGTTGGGCGCCACTAAGAAGTATGTCCTGGTTTGGGACAAATTTGGGAGAAAACCCCTGTATAGGATCCCTCTAAGGAAGCAAACCCAAGTGGTCCCTCCCTCCAACCAGTCCAGTAAAAAAAAAAAAAAAAAAAAAAAAACCTATGGAGAAAAGTGGAAAAAAGTATTTTACTAAACAAATGAAGTGCATACAAATATAAAGAATGAATAATATGAAACAATAAAACCTCTCCTTCTGAAGTGAGATGGCAAATTGAGAAAGTTCTTGCCATGGGTGGAGCTCGGCTCTCTCTCTCAGTCTCTCCTCAGTCCCAGTCCCTCCGGCGCTGCTGGAAAATGTTGAGGTCCAGGCCCCGGTGGGCCGCAGGTGCAGCCCCCAGTGCTCCCCTGGGTTTTCAGTCCAGAGCAGGTTTAAACAGTTCCAAGAAAAAGGAAAAAAAAACAGTCCAGGGAACTTCTCTGCCCTAGCTAGCTGAAACTAACTAAAAGCAAAAAAATATCTCTGTCCTGCAGTCTCTCCAAGCCTCTGCCGAACACCCCGTCCGCAGAAGAATGTGGAGGAGTCAGGCAGTTTTCTCAAAACAAACTCCGCGCTTCTCCTTGCTCTTAGAACCAGTCTTAAAGGCACAGGACTCAATATACAGCACAAACAGAACAGATGACTGGGGATACAAGCATCATAAAGTTACCCTAGGACATGCTCAGAGAAATGACTTCTCCCTAAAAATGCCTTATTGAAACACTAGAAGTTCACTTAAAAGACAGCCCTCTCTGGATTCTTTCTCAAAACACGGGAAAAAGACAACAGAGGATAAAAAAAAAAATGGGATAAGGAAATTCGTCTATTCCCACTAAGAGAAGTCCCAATGGAAGGGGGTAGAACAGGGTTTGTAAATGCCCCTTTGACTTCTTCTGAGGTCAGAAATTTTAAAAAAGAAATCAAAGGAATTTTAAAAGATCCCATAGGCACAGCTGAACAATTAGACCAATTTTTAGGTCCGAATATTTATACTTGGGAAGAAATGCAGTCTATAATGAAAATAATATTTTCTCAGGAAGAAATGAAATTAATCAGAGCAGCTGGAATAAAAGTTTGGGAAAAAGAGAACCCACAGCGGCCCCCCGGAGAAGACAAAATGCCAACTGTGCCTCAGGAGTGGGGTCAAAATAATGAGGAAGGGAGGAAACACATGAATGAATATCGTAATTTAATAATCAAGGGAATAAAAGAGGCAGCAGCCTGAGGGCAAAATGCTAAAAAAGCTTTTGAGGCACAGCAAGAAAAAGAAGAATCTCCAATTGAATAGTTGGACAGACTTAAGAGAAATATGAAACAATATTCCAGAATAGACCCTGAAACTGATGTGAGAAAAGCTTTGTTAAGGATTGACTTTGTTACTAATGCCTGGCCAGATATTAGAAAAAAAATAGAAAAAATGGAGGATTGGCATAATAAATCATTAGAGGACTTATTAAAGGAGGCTCAGAAACTTTATGTCCGAAGAGATGAAGAGAAAGCTAAAGTGAAAGCAAAACTTATGGCAGTCACCATGCGAGAAAACAATTTCCAAAAAAATCAAAAACATACAGGCACTACTTCTAGAGATAAAATTAGCAGAGACAGGGGAAAGGAAAAGAATAGAATCCCAATACAAACCAAGTCTCAGCAGCATTCCAGGAATGTCTGCTTTTACTGTAGGGGTGAGGGACATTATAGGAGAAATTGTCCTATGCAGGTAATAGATCTGAAAATCTTCAAAGAGATGAGCACAGAGGAGTATGAATAGGGAGGTCAAAGGCTCTATTTTTTAGGGGACAAATACCATCTAGAGCCTGTGATAACTCTAAAAGTGGGTCCCCAAGGAGAAGAATTAGAATTTGTGGTAGATACAGGGGCAGAAAGAACCTGCCTACAAAATGTACCAAAAGGTTATAGTGTGAGTAAAGATACTGCAAAAGTAACAGGGGCAAAAGGAGAATCTTTTACAGTTCCAGTCATTAAAGATGTAGTAACTGAAGGGGAAACTAAAATTTCAGTGGCAGATGTCTTATTGGTCCCAAAGGCAGGTAGCAACTTACTAGGAAGAGACTTACAAGTTAAATTAGGAATAAGAGTTATACCAGAAGATGGGAAAATGACAGCTAAAGTTTTAAAATTAGGCCAAGAAGATGAAGAAAAAATTAACAAGGAAGTTTGGGCTGGGGAAGGAAATAGGGGAGGATTAAATATTGACCCTATAAGTATTACAATAGAGAGAGAAGGTTGTCCCATACATGTATCTCAATACCCCATACCTTTAGAAGGACAGGAAGGTTTGAAGCCAGTAATAGAAGGACTAATAAAGGACAGGACATTAGAACCTTGCATGTCTCCCCATAATACCCCTATTCTCCCAGTAAAGAAGCCTGATGTGAGTTATAGACTAGTACAAGATTATCCGGTGGTACCCAATCCCTATACACTTCTAAGTAAAGTTCTACCCCAGCATCAGTGGTTTAGTGTAGTGAATCTTAAAGATGCTTTTTGGGCCTGTCCACTAGCCAAGGAGAGCCGAGATATCTTTGCCTTTGAATGGGAGGATCCAAAAACTGGAAGAAAGCAGCAATTAATGCAGCAGGGGTTCACGGAGTCTCCAAACTTATTTGGGCAAGCGTTAGAAAAAATACTGCAAGCCTTCTCCACTCCTCCTAGAATGCAAATTATCCAATATGTGGATGATCTTCTACTATCTGGGGAAGATGAAGTTGAAGTTAGAGAAGCTACAATAAAGCTTTTAAATTTTCTTGGAGAAAAAGGATTAAGGGTATCAAAAGGGAAACTGCAATTTGTAGAACCAGAGGTAAAATATCTTGGACACTTGATAAGTAAGGGTAGTTGAAGGCTCAGTCCAGAGAGAATTGCAGGAATTTTATCCCTTCCACCTCCCTCTTCAAAGAGGGAAATCAGAAAACTACTCAGATTATTGGGATACTGTAGGTTATAGATTGAGGAGTACACACAGGCAGTAAAATTTTTGTATGAAAAGTTGACAGAGGGAGATAATATAAAATGGACCAAGGAAGATGATGATAAATTAGAAAAACTGAAGTTAAAACTGGCCTCAATACCAGCTTTAAGCTTACCTTCACTAGAAAAACCCTTTCATCTGTATGTGAATGTAGAAAAGGGGGTAGCTCATGGAGTTCTGGTCCAGGAGTGGGGAGGAGTAAAGAGACCAGTAGCTTATTTTTCAAAGATGTTGGACCCAGTGAGCCATGGCTGGCCAGTATGTATTCAAGTTATAGCCGCTACTGCAATCCTGGTAGAAGAAAATAGTAAACTTACTTTTGGAAGTCAACTAATTGTGTGCACACCTCATGCGGTTTGAAATGTGTTAAATCAGAAAGCTGAAAAATGGTTGACAGACTCTAGAATGTTAAAATACGAAGCAATCTTGATAGATAGTGATGATCTGACATTAGAAGTAAACAAAAGTTTAAATCCAGCTCAATTCCTATATGGAGAACCATCAGATATCCTAACACATAATTGCTTAGAAATTATCCAATACCAAACAAAAGTTCGAGTGGATCTTGAAGAACAAGCCCTTTCAGAAGGGGTAATAATCTATGTGGATGGTTCCTCCAGATGTCTACAAGAAAAAAGAATGTCAGGGTATGCAGTAGTTAATGGAAAAAACATGCAAACTATTGAAAAAGGAAAATTACCTTCAAACTGGTCAGCTCAAACTTGTGAATTGTATGCTCTAAAAAAGGCACTGGAATATTTAGCACACAAGAACAGAACTATATACACTGATTCGAGGTATGCTTTTGGAGTAGCACATACTTTTAGAAAAATTGGGGAAGAAAGAGGACTACTTAACTCAAGAGGAAAAGTATTAGTACATGAAGGACTCATTTTAGAGATTTTAGAGGCTGAATCAGGGATATGGAAACTTCCTGATGGAAGACAATTACTTAATAAAATACTGGCTAGAAAAATATTATAAGATATGCATCAGAAAACCCACTGGGGTACTCAGGCCTTGTGTGATCATTTTTAAGGAACTATGGATGTATTGGGATTTTTGGAGTAGCAAAGCAAGTAACTGAAAAATTGTATAACTTGCCAAAGGATAAACAAAAAAGTAATAAGAAAAACAACATTAGGAGGTTGTGAGTTAGCTCTTCGACCATTTCAAAGTATCCAAGTAGATTTTACTGAACTTCCTCAAGTACAAAGATGGAAGTATTTATTAGTAATGACAGACCATCTAACTCCTTGGGTAGAAGCAGTTCCCACTACCAAGGCCTCAGCCAACATATTAAGTAAATCCGTTTTAGAACAGATTATTCTCAGATACAGAATGGTTAATAGAATAGACTCAGACAGAGGAATGCATTTTACGTCAAAAGTGTTACAACAAATAATTCAATCTTTAGGGATAAAATAGGAGCTGCATACCCCATGGCATCCACAGAGTTCTGGTCGTGTAGAAAGGATGAACCAGACTTTAGAGAGAACTTTGACCAAATTAATAGTTGAAACCCAAATGTCATGAGTACAATGCCTACCTTTAGCCTTATTGAGGATCCGAACACAACCCAGGTCAGACCTGGGAGTGTCACCCTATGAAATGATGTTTGGGTTACCCTTTTTAACCAGCCAACATGAAAATGCTACCTATTAGGTAGGGGAAATGAGCGTTAAAAAGATACGTTAACACCATTGCAAAAACTCTTGAAAACTTACGATTGAAAGGAAGAATCCCTCAAACCACACCTTTAGACTTTAAAATCCATAATGTTCATCCAAGGGAATGGGTGCTAGTAAAAACCTGGAAAGAACAATCTTTAACTCCTCAATGGGAAGGTCCTTTTCAGGTATTGCTGATGACCGAGGCTGCGATCCAGACCAAGGAACGAGGGTGGATCCACGCCAGCAAAATCAAAGGACCTGTGAAAGAACCTAAGGAGTGGACAATTGCATCTGAACCGGGTGATACAAAACTGACTCTTAAACGGGGACTGGGTGGTAATGAACTGGGGAGATCCAAATGGTCCAAGAAACATACCCAGGATCACACCTAATTGGGAGATAAGGCCAAGCTTATATCAGTGGTTTCAAGTACCACCTGGACAAGCTTTGAGACGCCTCCGATACCCTCCTTGGGGAGGAATACTTCCACTCCAAACAGAAGGATCAGGACTGTTTCGGACAGAGAACTCTTGTATTCACGCCTTAGCCTGTGATTTATGCAAAGAGGAAGAGGAGTTGCAACTTCCATCAGTGCCAGACCAAATACCCTGTTTGATCCACCCAAATACCAGACATGCTAGCTGGGTTAAATGTAAATGTTTAGATTGTGGGAAGAATTGGTATTGTAGTTCACACAAGCGACGCTCTCGTTGAAGGAAGTGTCAAGGGCCAAATCGATCTCCTAGCCAAGTAGAATTCGAAGAAACTGAAATAGTAACTTTGTTTTGAGGATGAGAATTATTAGTGCCTGTTGAATGGGAGATACCTGAAGAACAGTGGGAAATGACAGTTAAGGAGCGTCAGAAACGATTTGTCTGGAAATTAGCTAAGAGGAAGTGACAAGAAAAGAGAGGGCAACACCAGATTGGCCTCTGTATTCGCCACCAAGAATATGAAATACACCTGCTGTGGGTTGCAAGCCCTTAGGCATGGGAGGTGGGAGTATAAGCCATACTGGACCTCTGTTACTCCTTTTTCTGTCACTCAATTTTTGTCTTCTCCCTTTTGGGATATCGACAAGGCCATGCTATAGGTGTTACCAAAAGCTGTATATGGAAAGACACCGAGGTTCTTTTTTCATTTCTCAATCTCATGTCAACAGTCACTGTTATAACCCATCCAAATTAGGCAATTGCATACATAAAGGGAAAAAGTACTGGATTGCAGAGAACTTAGGAACAAGTGGTAGCAGGATGAGAAGTCAGTGCCCAAAAGAGGAGAGATGGATGTGTTTTACCTACATTACTGGGCACAAAGCACAAGATTTAGCAAAAGAGCAATTGATAAGCAAAAAGGCTAAGTCAGTACAACCACCTAAGCCTATGCCAATTTCAATCAACAATTTGTATACCAAACTTAAACAGCAATTAGAAAAAGAAATAGATATCTCAAGGATGGGTAAAACTCAGTTTGTAGAATTGTGGGAAAGAATAAGTAAGGAACTTAACATAACCAGTTGTTGGGTCTGTGGAGGGGCTTTGATGTCAGAAGAATGGCCACGGAAAGGCAGCAGCTTAGGCCCAATTGAGCTTCTAAAATGGAACCAAGCAAGTACAAGTGGAGAAAACAGAGCAGAAGGGTGGATTTTAAGCTCAACAGTGATAGGGGAAGAATGTCTCTGGTGCACTAGGAAAAGGTTCCTTTATGAAGGTTCCTTATGAAGGAAAAACACCCTGTAAAAGATATAAGGTTAGTAATGGAACTTCTGTATGGTGGGTCCCAGAAGAACCAACCGTGTATTAGACCCCCCAAAAAAAGCAAAAAAAGTGAATTGTAAGTATGATAACAAAAAAACCTTTTTCAATGTAATGATACAGGTAAAAATCCTTACTATGGCATCCCATAAATTTCCAAATTTTGGGAGAATATAGATCAACAAAAATTTAACTATTGGAAAGCTCCAGATGGCCTATTTTGGATATGTGGAAAAAGAGCATACCCAAAACTCCCCTCTCAGTGGAAAGGGAGCTGCACTCTGGGAATTATACAGCCAGGATTTTTTCTTTTACCAGGACCTGATGGGGATCAATTAGGGATACCAGTTTATGAGGATCTAAAGAGAAACAAAAGAGGATTGGAGGATTCCAAAAATGGGGGGATGAGGAATGGCCCCCTGAACGCATACTGGAAACATATGGGCCAGCCACCTGGGCACAAGATGGGTGTTGGGGATATCGAACCCCAATTTTTATGCTAAATTGTATTATAAGACTTCAAGCCACTGTAGAGATAATAACGAACAAAACTGGTCAGGCCATAGAATTAATATCAAGGCAACAAACCCAAACAAGAGCGGCTGTGTATCAGAATAGGTTGGCTTTAGATTATCTATTAGCTGAAGAAGGGGGTGTTTGTGGAAAGTTCAATACATCAGATTGTTGTTTAAAAATAGATGACAATGGAGATGCCGTCCTGGACATAGTCAATGATATCAGAAAAATCGCCCACGTACCAGTTCAAAAGTAAGAATCAATGCTAAATACTAGCTGGTGGAATAATGTGTTGAGAGTAGAATGGTGGGAAAAGTTAGGCTTCTTCCTTTAATGTGCTACAGCTGGTTTAATATTTCTTCCTTGTTTGATCCCATTTCATTCGGCTCATCACCAGTGTGGTACAAGGCATGCAATTAGTGAACATTGACCAAAAGTTGCCTACAATGACAACACCACAAAGGATTATGGTGTTAAAGAAACAAAATAATATAGAAGATCGCTTCAAAGAAGCGAGATTGATTTGTGGAAAAAATGAGCGAATAATGAAGGCTAGAAAACAATGAATATTGCTCGCGCCAAATTAATTATAAAAAAAAAAAAGAGGGAGGATTGTGAAAAGTGCATATTATATGGCTCTACGCAAGATATTTACTATATGTATTATGTTGTATTGATTGTTAATGTTGTATTAATATTTTGATAGTATGGTACATGTACTTTTGTAGTTAAAATGTAGTTTTTATGTACCAACCACAGGAAAACATAAATCTTTCAGAGCAAAAAGAATTTACTACTTCCTTATCAGAAGAGACCAACTTCTCCTGCCTTGCTCAGCCCTGAGGACGCCATAGCAATTAAAAGAAAGAAAAAAAAAAGTGATACTAACTAGAGACAATTCTTTGTTTGAATGGAATTTATGCATAATGTATGAAATGTATGAATATTGAACAAGCTATTGCTTTTAAGAGATAATCCTTTGTTAACAGGGGTCCTTCTCCAGAGCTTTTTTGCTCGGGGAGGCACCCAGACATCTGTAACTTTGTTTTTTTATTGTCTCGTATTGTCCTAACTCTAATTGTTCAATTTTTTTTCTCTAATTCTATTTTTATAAACATCTTATTTACTACTTGTCCTAGGGTAACTTTATGATGCTTGTATCCCCAATCGTCTGTTCTGTTTGTGCTGTATATTGAGTTCTGTGCCTTTAAGACTGGTTCTAAGAGCAAGGAGAAGCACGGAGTTTGTTTTGAGAAAACTGCCTGACTCCTCCACATTCTTCTGCAGACGGGGTGTTCGGCAGAGGCTTGGAGAGACTGCAGGACAGAGATTTTTTTGCTTCTAGTTAGTTTCAGCTAGCTAGGGCAGAGAAGTTCCCTAGACTGTTTTTTTCCTTTTTCTTGGAACTGTTTAAACCTGCTCTGGACTGAAAACCCAGGGGAGCACTGGGGGCTGCACCTGCGGCCCACCGGGGCCTGGACCTCGGCATTTTCCAGCAGCGCCAGAGGGACTGGGACTGATGAGAGACTGAGAGAGAGCTGAGCTACACCAACGGCAAGGACTTCCTCAATTTGCCATCTCACTTCAGAAGGAGAGGTTTTATTGTTTCATATTATTCATTCTTTATACTTGTATGCACTTCATTTGTTTAGTAAAATAGTTTTTTCCACTTTTCTTCAAAAAGGTTTTTTTTTACCGGACCGATTGGAGGGAGGGGCCACTTGGGTTTGCTTCCTTAGAGGGATCCTATACAGGAGTTTTCTCCCAAATTTTTCCCAAACCAGGACAGAACGATGAAAGAGTCTGCTTAAAGTTAGAAAGAACCTTCTGTTTCTCTAGGAATGAGGAGGGGATAGATCCAGAAAGCAGGATACAGAGAGTAGCTCAAGAATTAAAAAGGCAAAAAATGGAGCAAGAAAAGTAGAGGTCACTCAGTAAGCAATACGAACAGTTAGAAAAACAGTCTAGTAATTGGAGTTAGCCAGCCTCCAATAAAAATCTTTTATAGAAGTTAAATGAAGAAAGGAGCAGGGCAGCAGAAGTTCTAGCAAAATTCAAAGCCCAAATACAAGAAAGAGATAAATGTAAATCATATTAGAGTAAACCAAAAGAAGAGTGAGAAAACGATAAAAATAATGTTTTCTTTTTGTGTGTAATAAAATTCTTGTTAAGAGCCTTTTTTATCAAAAAAAAAAAAAGGCAATAACAGGAACACAAATTAAATGTGTTTATAAAGAAGGGGAGGGATTGTGATATATGTCCTAAAGTTAATTCGTGTTAAACAAGATGATATGTAATTGATTCACTGTAAAATGGAATAATATACCATGAAAAATTGACCTACTTTAAGTTTAGTTTAAGATCAGTAAACCTAAAGGAGTGTATAGGGTTAACTAAAACTAAAACTGTACAGAGGGACACAAAGAATTCCTGCCGAGAACCGAGAACCGCTTTAGAACAAGGCACAAAAGGAAAAGGGAAATGGGTGCCCTGATGGCCGAATGATTACATCAGATCGATATCTTATCTGTTCCAGCCCGTGTTAACATTTCCAAACCTTCTCCAGACACGGCAATCACGGCATTGTTCCACCTTGAAAATCCATTCAACAGACCTCAGCCCTGAACATGAACACGTGATGAAGCTACCACGGAGGGGGGAGTCCTACAGTCTCGGTCCACTCTCAGCAGAAGACTGTATAAAACCCAGCAGTATTAGACCCAATTTGTGAACAGAGGGGGTGACAGACTGACAGAGTTTGTTACTGTGTTCACCCAGTGCCAAAATCCCGGGATTTGACACTGTCCCTTTTAATTGTGGCAACCGGAGACTGTGTTTAAGTCTCAAAATAAAATTCTAAATTTTGATTTACTGAATTTGGCTTGTCGAGTTTATTACAAAGGGCAGATTTATTCTTTTGTTTCCATTCTTGTAAGAGAGTAATGTTTGGGGTGAGTGTTGTAAGTCGGCCAAAGGTGCATGGACCTCCTCGGATGCGGGAAGGGATTCCTGCCCACGCCCTATCGCCACAAATTAGGAACACGCCCTTGGGAAGTGCCCTGGGAATAAGGAAGCCAGAAGTGTCAAAAGGAATTTTTGTTGTATAGTTGCACCAGTTGACCGAATTGTAAATTTTGTTTAGGGGGTTTACTTTGATTTTTGTAACTAGAGGCCATATTTTGAAAGTAAAATTAAAACTATAACTAGCTTTTGCTGAGACAAGCAGATCAAGCTCTTGGGACTCGGAGTTTGCTACTGGGTTTTCTTTGTGAGCGTCTGTTGTAGCTTTGGGTATGAGCTTCACCCACTGTTCCCAGGCTTCTCGGGCTGGTCCTTTTTCTGCGGTGGGCAGGGCAGGCCAGTTCCCTGCAAAGGGATGCAGAGGTGATGGCTCGTTGATCTTGAATGGGATTCCTACCAGGCACGACGACAGAGGACTGCTGACGGAGCCCATGGACAGGCACAAATTGTCTTGCCGGAGGGTCTTGGCAAGTGTCACCCACACATTTTCTGGTGGTTGTCCGATCTTCCATGCTTTGATGTTGAGGAGCATGAGGAGTGTGAGGAGCATCCGCATCACTGTGACACGGTAACTGCCTCTCATCTCAGAGTGGTCCTTCGGGGTTTGCTTCTAAAAAGAAAAACTAGTTTAAACTATCAACATATTATTTAGGCACTAGGGAACTTTAGGAAAAGAAGGGGTACAGGAAACAGGTATCTGGGGAAGTTTTTGAGGAGGGTAAGATAAAAGAAATTTAAACTGCTGTCCCTTCAAGGGGGGGTGTTTGGCAGGTTATTTGGATCATCCTCTGATCCTTTACTGTCTTTGTCTAGTTTGTTCTCCCCTCCCTGTTGAAAAACTGAAAAGACAGCGTTAATAACATGCTTGCGATGATATAAATGATAAAGATAGATGGATAAAGGCAGTAAAAGAATGGTTACAGTAATAACAAAGAAATAAGGAGTTTTATAAATTTTTTCAGCAGCTATCTGTTCTGTGACTTGGTCTTCACTTTTATGTCTAAAGTTAGTTGTTAGAGGTTTTTGAGTGGTTATATCAGTCTTTTTCGGATCAGGAGTGTTGGTTGGGGGCTCACTCTTTTGGCATTGGTCTTTTAGTATTTGTATTGAGTTCTTCCATGGTGTATTAAATACCACTAAGTTACATAGTTCATACTTGTTATCTTGTTTTAATTTCACCACTATGTTATATTTGATTCCTCCTGCAACTTGCTTTTCTGCCTTTATGACCTTTACAATTTGGCTTGGGAACAGATGGTAATTACTTTTGTCATGCTGGGCAATAGCATATCGCAGCATCTTCTGCACTGCAGCATCTGTTTCTGGGTGTTCTATTGCCCGGACCACGGTTTGGGTGGTGATGATAAAAACAATCAGCAGGAGAATATGTCTTGTCTCCATACTTTGTCTCTTTTTGTAGGACGGTGGGTTAGTGTTCTATATCAATAAAAAACAACAATTTAGTAGTTTAACAAATAGAAGAGATATTTTTAAATAAAGTTAACAACATAGCTTGGGTAAAAGGATTTTGTGGGAGAGGGTAAGGAAATAAGGGTAAGGAATAAAGGGTAAGGAAAGAAATCACTTATTTTCTTAGTTTTTGTTACATCCGGTAGGCCTTGCTTGTCTTGTCTGTTGTCTGGTCACAGGACGCTGAGCTGTCTTTTGTGGGACTGGCCATCTTCTCCTCCTCTTCCAAGCGGCTGTCTGCTGCACCTTTGGTGACTCTGTATTTTGCTCAGAATTGGCTTTATTAGTATCTATGGGTCCTAGGTAAGGTTTGATGCTCTTTGCGGGAAGCCACCTAGGGCCTGTAGGCATGGATATGCATGCGTACCCTCTACCCCAGGTAATCAACCGATGAAGGCCTGATATTTGATGTGTTTCTGGGTCCTTGATCAACACAGGCGGCTTCTCTTCAAGCTTAGCTCAGGCTGAATTCGAGAAGTGCCTGATGACGGGGGGTTAGGCTCAGTGCTTGAACAATTTAGAAAGTTAATTACATCAAGTGCCTTGCAGAGCCTCTCAACGGGAGGAAGTGTCTCTGTACCTCCCCGCTGTTGGTGAAGGACTCTCTTAAGAGTCTGATGTGTCCTCTCAACAACTGATTGGCCTGTGGGAGAGTACAGTATCCATTTGTTATGTTTGATGCCCCAATCTTGGAAGAATGCCTTTAGCTGTTTTGAGGAGTAGGTGGGGCCATTGTCTGTTTTGATTTTCTGGGGAATTCCCAGAGTTGCAAAGGCCAATAAGAAATGTCTTTTAACAAAGCAGATGCTTTCACCCACATGTGCTGAGGCGAAAACTGCGCCTGAGAATGTATCTACTGACATGTGAATATACTTCTGCCTACCAAAAGATGGAACATGTGTAACGTCCGTCTGCCACAGTTCATTACTATTGAGCCCTCCTGGGTTGATGCCTTTGTCTAAAAAGGGCACCTGGTATGATTGGCAGACACGGACACGTCAGATATGATTGCGGACATGATCCTACCACAGCTTTGGCCTGTTCCCTGGTGAGGTGAAACATCCTCACTAGTGCTGGGACAATCTCATGATAAAATTGATGGGAGAGCTTGGCTTGTTGGAACGTGTCTGGGAGGGCTGGTGTTTGTGCCGCCATTGCCAGTGTGTCTGCTCTCTTGTTGCCATCCACGATAGCACCGGGAAGGTCAGTGTGCGACCTCACATGCATGACATGATATGGTTGCTTTCTGTGGGAGATAAGATAAATCAGTTTAGAAAGCAAATTATAAAGGTTTCTATTTGACACCTCCTTTAAAAAGGCATGTTCAGCCCTCATAGCTATACCAGCTACATATGCTGAATCTGTGATTAGGTTAAACGGTTGGTCTTTGAACTTCTCTAATGCCCTGACGATGGCTGCCATCTCAGCAATTTGTGGAGATCCTTCTACTACTCGGACGTCAGACTCCCACTTCTGTGTCCTAGTGTCTTTCCAAGTCATGACTGACTTATGAGAAGACCCTGAGCCATCTGTAAAGACTGTCACAGCTTCGAGAGGAGTTTTACCTTGAATGAATTTGGGAACCAAATGAAGGTCTGCTTTAAATAATTTGTGGCCAGGATATGGATGGAAATTTTTCCTGGATAGATATCTAGGGTGAACTGAAGGTTGTCATTATTTTGGAGCAGAAACTCTAGCTCCTTGGTAGTTGCCAATGGCATGTAGATGCATGCAAAGTCACACCCCACAAGAGAGCGGAAGCGAGCCCTGCCCTTACAGATGACTGCTGCCATGGTTTCTTGCCGTGTGGTTACTGTTTTAGTTGGTTGTGCTTGAAGGAAAACCTATTCGAGGATGAGCAACTGGTCTTTTAAGTCCGGGTCCCATTGAAAAATCAGTCCACTCCAATGTGGGACTCTACTTAACACTGCAAGCAGAAACGGCAAAGATGGATCATACCTGTGGGCCTGTCAGGCTGACAGAACCTCTTGGATGCAGGTAATTGCCTTTCTTGCCTCAGGGGTCAAGCTCCTAGGAGAATTGAGTTCGCCGCTCCCTCACAGAAGGTTAAAAAGCGGAGCGAGGTCTTCTGAGGAAATTCCAAGAAGGGGTCGAACCCAATTAATGGAACCACAGAGCTGTTGCAGTTCGTGGAGCGTCTTGGGATTGTTTTTGATGACAATCAGCTGAAGCACGATTGTTTGTTCCTTGACTGTAGCAGGATTTTTGGAGACAGACACAGAGAGGCCTTACAGTGCTTGGAAAGTTCTGTTGTTTTAGCACTGTCAAGGACGTTGAGCCTGAGAACCAGGACGAAGAGCCTGGGAACAAGCTGTTGGCCTCTCAACAAAGTGTAAACAGGTAACTGCAAAGGAATGCTTATGCAGATAACACTAGCCAATAGTATAGCTGCCTGGAGCTCGTGGACACGAGGAGATAGCCAGAGACATGTAGTAAAATGCTGCATGAACAGCTTATGCACTAGAATGATGTATGTATAAAAGAACCCTGTGTACCCTCAATAAAATGAGCATTCACCACTACTTCTGTGAAGAAGGTGTTTGACTCTGGCTGTTCCCCATGTTTTTTTTAAAAGTCACCTTTAATTGGCACTGAACATCGGACCTTGGGGTGACAACCCGGAGGAGAAAATTAGCGGTGGGACACTGAGCGGTTGGACGCTGAACTCACTGACAGATGCAGCTGCATTGAGGTGAGACCTCTGGAAAATAGCAGACAGATGCTGATCTGCCAAGAGATGCATCAGCATTGAGGTAGAGGCTCGCCGTCCTTGCAAATATATTGTGAGGCTGAGCTGGTAAGGGGAACAGGGGGCAGTTTTCTTGAAAAAAGGTGGAAGGCTCTGAGTACTCCCTTCCCTGCCCCATTGACGACGGCAAGCATGGAATGCGAATTTGCTGCCGCATTGAAGTTGCTTATTATTATACTCTGAGAGAGGAAAAACAGTAGCAGAAAAAGTTCTGCAAAAGCTGATTAACTGGGCGCAGGGAAATGGACATTTAACAGCCGCCCGATGCTGTGAAGTTGGGGAGGTGCCAAGGGGCCCCTGCAGTGCCCTCCCGCCACCTCTGGCGCCCTGGCACCGTCGCTTGCCAATGCCCGGCTCGCCGCTCCCGGCCCGTGGACCGTCGCACAAGCGCCACCGCCCCCTGCCCCGCAGCAAGTCAGGATGAGGAGGAAGAGGCCCCCGGGGGTCTGCACCGCCTTGGCGCCGCCTCTCCCGTGCTGCTGCCACTCCCACAACGCATGCGCCATGTGCCCCCCCCTTTTTCGGCTGTGCCCGAAGAGACACCGGTTGACCGAGAGAGGGGAACCCGTGATCCCTGCTGTTGACCACCTTCCCCTGACGCTGTTCCACTGCTGGACAAATTAGAGGAGGACTCCAATGATAGAGCACTGCTACCCCCAGCAGAAGCCCCAGCAGAACCCACAATTGGTTTGAAAGAACTGACTGAGCAAACTCAGGCAATGATGCAGCGCCTGGATGAAAGGGCACATGCAGCAGCTGAACTGCTATCCATGACATTGTATTGTTGTGCAGCTGGGTCACCAACCCTGATTGGATGTTCTTCTGTTGTTTTGCTGTGACATTCATGTTTTACTGCGCACACTGACAGACGTACGTCTCAGGAACGCTGCGCTTCGGCATGATTGATGTGACTAAAGTACAAATCTTGACAATAATCATGCATTTGCTGGCAGTGATTGGAAGACCACCTTTTTAGCAATCTCTGATTCTAAGACTGAATATTCAAGTGAAAATACTCCCAGCTCCTTGTACTGTAGCAGGAATCATATTCTCCTGTACAAACTGAAGTTGGCAAAAATAGATCCACTATAGCAGGAACAAGTGTCCTCTCACCTTTTCTCCATATTGGCTCCCTGATTGCCTCAGCTGCAATGATCTACAAGAAATCTGCTGTGCAGCTCTTTGAGAGGTACCCCTGCCTCTACATCCTGACTTTTGGCTTTGTGTCTGCCAAGATCACAAATCAGCTGGTGGTTGCCCACATGGCCAAGAGTGAAATGCATCTATATGACACAGCATTCATAGGCCCAGCATTGCTGTTCCTTGACCAAGCATTTTAACAGCTTTATTGATAAGTACATTGTCTTCTGGATTGCCCTGATCCTGTCCTTGTCTGACCTGCTCTGATACTGTGTCAGCGTGTGCAGCCAGAATTGCTGCCCACCTGCACATCCACGTGTTCCACATCAAGGGCTGCCCCATGCCCTCAAACCATCACTAGGGATGGGAGCTGCCACAGGGGAATGGAGAAGGAGTTAGGTTTCTACAGGAATGGATGAAGACTTGTAAGATACAAATGCTAAATGCAGATGAGAACAAAGTAATTTATAATAATCAATGTTGTATAACTTTTCTTCTTTGTTATCAGTAACACTCCTTAACTAGTCTCCTGCCTGAGAGAGTGAATTCCGAGTTCACCCTAGTCAACATGCCATGTAGTCAACTCTGTTGGTTCCAAGCCCGGGAAAGCATGCAGGAAACAAATGCTCTGTCTTTGTAATTACCTTGATTACTAATTTCTCTCTATATGGTGAATGGATCCCCACCAACTGGAGTTTCTAATGTAGTATAATTACAGCTGCAATCTGACTTGCTTTTAATTTTAATATTTCATCATCTCTTAGCAAAATACTTGTTTAGTGTCCACTTAGAATTTATTTACTAAAGACTTGAGCTGGTAAAAACCCAGAGATATCTTACTAAGTTGTGTGGCTGCAGCAGCTGCCAAGTAAGAGCCAAGCTGAGGTGGGTTTTTACTCGTACATTGCTGACAAAGCGATTTCTTTGCTGAACAGGATCCTTTGAGCCAAGGGGTGCCCAGCATGCAAAATAGTGTAGTATCTTTGTCAATTAGTTTTATTTTTTAAAATAAACATTATCTAAGGGAAAGAAAAAAAAAAAAAAAAAAAAAAAAAAAAAGAAGAAGAAGAAAGTGAGAGATGGCAAGTCCGCATGGTAAGATGTTCTCGTGTGTTGCGTGCCTTTTGCTCATGGTGTCAACAAGTGTTGCAGGATCTTCTCAATTAGCTCATCAATTGTCTAAGAGGTGACATTTGTATATGTATAGGTGACATTTGCCAATGTGACTAAACAGGATTCTATTTGCCTTAGCCTGGGCAGTCCCCAGGACCTATTCAGGACTTGTTTGATAGGAGCACCCCTTCAGAGCCCTCACGAATTTAAAGGTTATGTGAAAAATGAGACAATGCTGAATTTTACTGTGGCAAACAGCACGGTGTGGATGTCAGGTTTCACAGTCGCCCAGGCTGATGGAGGCTGGCAGTGTAAAATTATAGAGCAACTTGATGATACGCTTACTTCACCACCTGAAGAATTAGACCTCCTTGGATGTATGAATGCCAGCTCTGTGAATAGAAGTGAAGGAGGTTGGGTGTCCTTTGAGCCTCCCACAGAGCAGAGTCTAAATATACATAGCCAGAAATGGGCTGCAGTAAATTTAGCTTGACTATCTAGTAGCAGTGTACACCAACAACTTTATTCCAAATGTAATTTGTCTGGAAAACCAGTGCAACACCTTCCACCAGGAACATTTTTAATATGTGGGGACCGTGCTTGGAATGGAGTCCCAGCCAGCCCAGATGAGGGCCCATGCTATTTAGGGAAGCTTGCCCTGTTTCACCCTAACATAACCACATTGATGACTTCAGCAAAAGTCACCCGGAGAAAACGTGCCATACATGAGTTGGACTGTACGGACATGGGAAATCCTATACTCTGGTCCCAGGCTAGGACAGTGTTAACATCCATGTTTATACCAGGAGCAACAGCTGCCAGAGCAATGACCACATTGAAGCAGATGGCATGCTGGACAAAACCAGAATTGAATGTGACTAGTCAAATTTTAGATGAGCTATCAGTGGATGTTACCAGTGTTAATCATGCTGTTTTACAAAACCGTGCTGCGATTGATTTTTGCTTTTAGTACATAACCATAGGTGTGAAGAGTTTGAAGGAATGTGTTGAATGAACCTGTCTGACCATTCTGGATTTATTCCCAAAACAAATTGCAATTAATGAAGAACAAATTACATGATTTAAAAGAAAGTGATAATGTATTTAGAGATTAGATAAGTAGCCTTCAGATAACAAGATAGCTGAAGTATGTTATTAAACAAGTGTTTGTTATATTATTACTTATATTGATAGGATTATTAGTACTAAGTTGTGTAATGTCTTAAGAATATGTTGCGTAAGACAATATCTAATGCTTAGCTTGTGCAAAAGAAAAAGGGGGAATTGTAGCAGGATTTTTGGAGATAGACACAGAGAGGCCTTACAGTGCTGGGAAAGTTCTGTTGTTTTAGCACTGTCAAGGACGAAGAGCCTGGGAACAAGCTGTTGGCCCCTCAACAAAGTGTAAACAGGTAACTGCAAAGGAATGCTTATGTAGATAACACTAGCTAATAGTATAGCCCCTAGGGGCTCGTGGACACCAGGAGGTAACCAATGGCAAGTAGTAAAATGCCACGTGAACAGCTTATGCACAAGAATGATATATGTATAATAGAACCCTGTGTACCCTCAATAAATGAGCATTCACCATTACTTCTGTGAAGAGCGTGATTAACTCGGGCTGCTTCCCCCATTTTCTTTCACCTTTAAATACTCTAGTTGTATAGAACACAAAACTTAGAGTGCACACACAACCAGTAAGGTTATTCAGAGGATACAAGGAAGATGATGAGCCTTCATCTGAAGAAGACCACCAAAAAGCCAAGAAGACCCCCTAACAACAAGTGGAGCATGTGCTATGGAGTACAGTGACGTAGATTTTACAAATTGAAAATAGGAGATTTATGAGAAATATTAATGAATATGTATTAGCATACAGTATATAAGTTTAAGTTGGATTACTTTGTTTTGTACGTGAAGTAGGGTGAGAAGCCCCCTCTCCATACCCTGGTCAGTTTTGCTTATGCTTTATCTGAACCTTAATTATCTTTAATTAATCACTGCCAAATTTTTGTATATGCTTGATTATAAAATGCTACTTAAATAAAATTGCATTGCTGCTAAATTCAACTTTGTTGCTTATGAAATTAGACATAAAAAGCTTCATTTATAACAATTTGGTGCTGATACCTGGGAACTCCAGCCTGGGGAAGGATGGCTAGTCTCGGGAAGGAGCTCCCCACCAGCTCTTTTAAGGTGGTCCTGAGGTTAGACCAGGCTCCCTTGCAGAAGGAGTTCCAATTACCTTAATGCATAAGCAAAAGAAGCTAGCAATAGGAAGCACGCATGAAGCTTCTGTTGGAGTGCCAGCTAAAGGTAAAGGTGCCTGTAAAACATCTTGTGCACAAGAACCATGTGGGAAAACAGACTGTGTAAGTACCACGGGGTTGGGCAGGGGGGCAGCTGTATGTTTGTGTGTGTGGGTGTACAATGTCTAAAATGGGGGCGAGTATCCCAGACCCCTGAAGCAAATGTGAACCTCCCAGTACCACGTTTTCAGCTCTCTGTGAGGAGACCAGCTGGGGAAGGAGGGAAGTGAAAAGAGAGAATGAGTGAGGTTCCCTGGGAGGGACTGGCAGGAAGGGTCCTGGCCTGAGAACCCAGGGGAAGGTCCTCGAGGAGAAGGGAGCGATCTGATCCCTGGGCGAGGTGAATAAGGAGGGGAGCAATTGAGTCAAGTTCAATTTTCTTTGAGAAGAAAATAGTTGGTAACTTTAGTAATAGACTAAGAGGGATTGTGAGGGAAAGTGGCTAGAAGGATATAGTCAGGGAAGACAGATTGGGAGAAAGATTGGAATTAGGCATGAGGCAAACAGTTGGTAAAAGACGAGATAGTGCAACAGAATAATAAGTGAGAGGACTGAACCACGAAGTGAGAGAGGGAGACCAAGATTCTCCTGGTACTGGGGGTTTCTTGGTTTGTTGCCACCAAAAATGGGTCCAAAGAAAAGTAACTCCTTAGAGCCAGGAGCTGTGAATTATGAAGGAAATTCACAAGAGCCTGGTATACCTGGGAACTGTGAGGGGGGTTCCCAGAAGGAGAGCATCCCTCAGGACCGTCCACTGGGGATGATGTTACGATACTGGGATGCATGGGAATCCTGAAGAAGAAAAAGTAAGCAGAAAATGATTAATTATTGTATGTTTGAATGGACAAAGGAAGTGATCTGGAAAGATAATTTATATTGGCCAAAGTCCAGATAGTTTGAAGATTGGATTTGCCAGGCTTTGAATTTGTATGTGAATTCAGAAGAGCCATTGAATCAGGAAGAAAGTGATTATGCTGCTCTGTGGCTTCCCAGGGGAAAGGGTGAATTTGTCACTCGAAGGCAGGGAAGCGAGGGTCATCTCTTGTATCCTTTACAAACTAGAGGGCAAGCAGCCAAAAAAGACAGACACAAGCCCTAGGATCCATTAGATCACCTCCCACCCCCTTATAGGCAACCTAATCAGCCCGTTCAACCCCAAGCCCCCGAGGGTCCTCCTGTAAATGCAAACGCACCCCCTATTCAGGAGGAGCCAGTAGCACATAGAACTAGAGGTGGGGGGGACAGGGAGAAGTGATGATGGGGATGGGGAAGCAAAAATGGAAGATGGACTATACCCGCTTAGAAAAGTTCCAATGGCAAATCCAGAACAGAGACCTATTGGTGATGTGAGTGTTCCCCTGAACACAGGGGATGTTAGGGAGTTTAAGAAGGAGATGGGCAGGCTGCTAGAGGATCCTGCTGGAGTGGCAGAGAGATTAGATCAGTTCTTGGGGCCGAATATATACACCTGGGTGGAACTGCAGTCTATCTTAGGAATCTTGTTTACCATGGAAGAAAGAGAAATGATTAGACATTCAGGAATGAGGGTTTGGGATAGAGAATGTCAGGGGCCAGACCAGGGGGATCAGAAATGGCCTATGCAAGATCCAGGTTGGAATAATCAGAATGAAAGACACAGGCAGAATATGAGTGATCTCCGGTGGATGATTATCCGAGGAATCCAGGAAGCAGTGCCCAAGGGGCAGAATATAGGGAAAGCTCTAAGTGAGCACCAAGGGAAGGATGAAGCCCTGGCAGACTGGTTAGAAAGACTAAGAAAAGCCTTGCAGTTATATTCAGGTGTAGACCCCGACACTGCAGCAGGACAGGTCCTTTTGAAAACACAATTTGTAGCTAAGGCCTGGGGGCACATCAGGAAGAAGCTGGAAAAAGTAGAAAATTGGCAGGATAGGGGGGCTTCAGGAATTGTTAAGAGAAGCACAGAAAGTGTATGTGAGAAGAGATGAGGAGAGGCAAAAGACAAAACCACAGATTTTAATGGCAGCAGTCAAGGAAACACAGACAACCATGAATACAGAGAAGTGCTCAGGAAAGAACAAACAACAGAAAAAGGCAGGTCCCACCTCTGGGGATACGAGACCCACGTGTTTTTCCTGTCACCAGAAAGGACACTTACAAACTTCTTGTCCTACCTCCAGGGGTACAGGACCCACTTGTTTTTATTGCCACAAAAAGGGACATCTACAAAAATTCTGTAGAAAGAGGCAGCAAGATGAGAAAATGTTTGATGAAGATCAGAGGGGTTAGGGGCTGTTTTTAATGAGGACTGAACACCTAGAAGTGCCCTTGATAAAACTGAAAATAGGTCCTCAAAAGGAAGAAATCATATTTTTGGTGCACACTGAATCTACTAGGTCCACAGTAAGAAAACTACCACAAGGGTGTGAAGTAAGTCATGAACGTGTCCCAGTAATTTGGGTTAAAGGAGAAGTTTTTCAAGTTCCTGTAATTAAAAATGTGCAGGTTGAACTGGATAAAAATTTGGACTGAATGATTTGGTATTAATACCTGAGGCTGATAATAATTTATTAGGAAGGGACTTAATAATAGCCTAGGGGATTAAAATAACACCCTGTGAAGGAAAACTTAAAATCTAGTCTTTAACTGAAGAAGATAATTTCGAGATTAGCGACACTGTGTGGTGTACTGGTGAAGTAGGAAAATTAAACATTCAGCCCGTTAGCATTGAAATACAGAACCCAGAAATCCCCATTTGAGTAAAACAATATCCGATATCACTGGAAGGTCGGAAGGGATTGAAACCGGTAGTTGAGAATTCAGTACATCAGGGGGTGTTGGAGTCCTGTGTGTCACCACATAATACCCCCATCCTGCCGGTAAAGAAGCCTGATGGTAGCTACCGACTAGTCCAGGATCTCAGAGCGGTAAATCAAAGAACCATTACCCGCTTTCCAGGAGTAGCTAAGCCAGATACCTCCTAATTACATTTGGTACAGTGTCGTGGATTTAAAGGATGCCTTTTGGACTTGGCCTCTGGATGAGGGCAGTAGGGATTGCCTTTGAGTAGGAGGACCCAGATACAGGTAGGAGAGAATAATTAAGGTGAACGGTGCTACTGCAAGGTTTTACAGAGGCACTGAATATTTTTGGGAAGGCGTTAGAAAATCTTTTGCGGTCCTTTGAGTTACCCAAAGGAATTAAGCTGCTACAGTATATGGATGATTTGCTAGTAGCAAGAGGAACTGAAGAGGAAACTAGAAGGGGTACAATTAAGCTTCTAAATTTTCTGGGAGAAAACAGGATGAAGATATCAAAGTCAAAATTGCAGTTTGTAGAGTCAGAAGTGCGGTATTTAGGTCATTGAATTAGTAAGCCAAAGAAAAAGCTAGACCCTGAAAGGGTTTCAGGAATATTGAACATGGGACCCCCAAAGTCTAAAAGAGAAATAAAGCAGTTTTTGAGTCTTTTGGGTTATTGTAGGCAAGAGATAGAAGGGTCTAGTAAAAAAGTAAAAATTCTATATGAGAAATTAACTACCAATTGCTTGAAATGGAGTGAAATGGGTCAGGGAAATTTTGAGCAAGTTAAAGAAGCCCTACTGCAAGCTCCTGGACTGAGTCTTCCCAATTTAGACAAGCCTTTTCAATTATTTGTTAATACAGTTGATCAAACGGCTTATGAAGTATGGACTCAAGATTGAGCAGGAAGCCGAAAGCCAGTAGGATCTTATTCCAAATTATTGGATCCAGTTAGTAAGAGTTGGCCAACATGCCTGCAAGCTCTGGTAGTCACTGCTGTGTTAGTAGAAGAAGACTGAAAAGTAACCTTTGGGGCACCACTGGAAGTGTACACCACCCATAATATTAGGGGAATCCTTGCTAAAAAGGCTGAAAAATGGTTAACTGATAGCAGAATATTAAGATATGAGGCTCTCTTGATAGCCTCCTCTGAATTAGAGCTGAGAGTGACAAATATACAAAGCCCCGCTCAGTTCCTTTACGGCAACCCAGGGGAAGAATTAATACATGATTGCACAGAGGTCATGGAGTTACAAACAAAAATATGCCCAGATTTAAGAGAACAAGAATTAAAAACAGGAGAAAAATTATTTATAGATGGATCATTCCGAGTGGTAGATTGTGGCAGTGCGAGAATTGTTTTATTAGGTTTTTATAAGAAGTTTTATGTTATACTTCATTTCACTGTATCCCCAGTTCTGTAACCCTTTTTAGCTCTCTGTATAATAAGGTGTTTTGTGTCAGTCCTCCCATCCCTCACCTGATCTGGACCATCCCCTCTGCCCCCCCTCGCTCTGGGGCAGCCTGTCTATCACTTCGGGACCCCTCCCCAAGATTGAGCAATCATATGGAGAGGGCTTCAGGTGATGGGTCCCCCGGGGCAGCATTCCTTTGCCCTTGGTGTCAATGGTCAGAGGCTTGGGGGTGGGCACACCTTGTTACCCCCTGAATCCCCTGAGTTGTTGTCTTGTTCTAACCTCCCCTGATCCCTCCCCCGCTTATAAGGTGGAGGAGGGAGATTCAAACTCTCTCTGTCTCGGGCCTCTCTCTGGCCTGCGGGTTTGGACTAGCTGTGGAGCTACCGCAGTTAGGCCTGAATAAACATCTTTTAACCTGCTAAGCTGAGAGCCATCCTTTTCTACTGCCGCTGCTGTCACAACACTATTTAGTCCAGCTGCTGAGAAGCCGAGCCAGCAGGTAAAGATAACCTGCGTGCCTAACCGGACTGGGAACATCCTGTCGCTGTGCAGATCTGAGCCAGCCAGAGGCCAGCGTCCGCCCGGTGTGGAGACAGAACCAGCTACAGTAGAAGGAAGAAGGAAATCTGGGTATGCCATAATTAGTGGAGAAAAACTGGAAGTAAAAGAATCTGATCCCCTTAGCCCGTCCTGCTCAGCACAAGCCTGTGAACTCTATGCATTATTCTGTGCATTGCTGTTATTAAAGGATTGAGAAGGGACCATATACACGGACTCAAAATATGCCTTTGGGGTAGTGCACACATTTAGAAAAATTTGGAAAGAAAGGGGACTTCTAAACACTCAAAGAAAAGGATTAGTGCACCAAGGATTGATAATTCAAATACTTAAAGCTTTGAGGAGTCCAAAAAAGATAGCAGTAGTTCATGTGAATGGCCACCAGAGAGGGAGAGGCATTAAAACAAGAAGAAACAATCTGGCTGATGATGAAGCTAAGAAAGCTTCCCTGAGGGAAAACAGCAATGTAATTATGACTTTTCAGGAAGCAGGAACACAAAATCAAACACCATACTTTTCTTTAACAGAAGTAGAAGCCATGAAAAACCTAGGAGCAACTCTAAAAGAGGGACAATGGATTCTCCCTGACAAAACCACAGTTCAAACGGCAGAAAAAAGCTACACACATGCTTCAAGGGTAAAAGGACCTATACCCAATAAAGATTGGAAAATTATTTTGACACCAGGAGACCTGAAAGTAAAATTAAAAACTACTTAAAATTGATTAAACCATTTTATTGAGGTCCAAAGCACAGTTTAAATTAAAACTGTAATTAATCCACAACATGGCTGAAGAGAGTATTTGGTGCCCAGAGGCTATAGCTCATATGGAAAATCATTTTCAGCTGTGGATTTCACATAATGCTGCAATACATTTGGTGTGCCACCCACATATTGAAAGAATAACCCAGCCCCAGGATATTCAAGATATCCTTAGTACAGAAAGGTCAGAAACTGCCATCCCGCAGAGAGAAGTTTCCATGTTTCAGCAAGGTTGCTGCAAACACGGTCATCAGTGTGAGCGGTGTAAAGCAGTGACCATGAAGTGGCTGAGACAAAGACATTGGCACAGAACAACTGTACCTTGGGACCAAAGAGATGTAGCTTTTAAGATTAATTGTATATGATGTTTTAGTAGAGTAGAGCGAGACTTTAGAATGCGAAATTGTGTTTTAGCACAGATCAACATTGATACTTATTTGCAACAATTTATAATAAAAGATCAAGTAAAAAAACCATTTATTTATTAAGCATATCACGTGGAACGATTAGTGAGAATACAGCAAGAGAAGAAAGGTTAATAGTAGTAAAATGTGGATATAGGAAGATACCCAGAAACAACAGAAGAAATTAATTGTGTTGCTGAACTTGTCCAAACTATAGAACTCCTTTGATAATTAACCATTAAAAATCTGTGTTTTGAAATTGTAATTAACTTTAATTTATTAGAAAAATTAGGCATTCTGGATTGGCTGTCAACAGCAACCCCATTGAGTTCAGAGGCAGAACAATGGCGATGGGAAGGGATCAGACACATCCTCGATCAATGGGAACAGCCTGAACCAATTGAAAATCTTTTAAGAGGCACTCAGCGACTAACACTAACAGATTTCATTGAGGAACTACAATTCCAGAACAAGAGACTGGAAACACCTGTTACTAAAAGAGTCCAAGAACAAGTAACACACTGGGAGTGTACTAAGCATGGCTTAGAGTTTCACCCATGGGTTTGTGTTATTTGTACGCTTTGCCTTAATTCGTGGTGGAGAGCAACAAGAGCAGAAGAAAGAGAGAGACAATTGATTTGTTTCACTTGCTTAGATGGTGTGCAAGAACAGTTAATTTTAAAAAGCTTTTCGAGTGATTTTTATGGAACACCATTGAGATACGAAGATGGAACCTTTTTATGCAGCAGTTCAATTAACAGCAAATTGAGACCAATGAGTTTTTATTATATTAGTTTTTGAGCAGGTAAGAGAGCAAACGATTCATATTATTATAGACCACTGTATCATAATTAACAGTTCCTGTGGAGAAGGAATTTGTGTGCCACGCTATAGACACATTTCTTACATGAACTGGCATTACAAATTTGCCTATTGGCGGTGATGATAACTTAATAATTATCCCCGATCTCAAAGAAAAAATGTTACCAACAAATCAGGTTGTTAACTGAAGTAGTGAAAAAGCAAATCTTATTGTGGTTGGCACATCTCTGGAGCTTCGGTGGTTTAGACTAAAAGAAGAAGTAGCTGACTAACCCAGAGAGAGAGAGAGAGAGGGCAGTGCTGCAAGAACTGTGAGTAGTCTGTGCCACCCTTGAAACAAACATGAGGCCAAGGGTACCAGTGAGACCAAA